>NC_074720.1:8930897-9185897 GCF_947242115.1 Biomphalaria glabrata
ACGCCAGTGCTCTTCACCATAGCAGTCTATTGGCTGGCTGCTCTTAGCTTCAGAACTCAGGGCTTTGCCAACTCTGTTGTCATTAGTTAAATATGTACACAGCTTTTCAGCAGCTTGAGAGCTTCTAGTTTTAATGTAGCTCTGATTATTATTAGTAAGTGCAGATTGAACCTTACCCGTTGGGGTACCTTGTATTTTAGTGTAGTCTAGAGATAAATTACGTCCAGTTGGGGTACCTTGAATTCGAGTGTAGTCTAGAGATAAATTACGTGAAGATTGATTTCCTTTCAGATCTAAAGCTCCAGATGAAACACTGTTAGTAGGTTTTAAAGTATCCTTATTTAGCTTAATATCCATTTTACAATTCAAAAGAACATTGTTGGGTTTAGAAATTGGATTTCTAAATTTTTTTAATTTTACAGCAGAGTTTAATTTTTTTTCATCAATCATATCTTCATCATCCTCAAACTTTGATTCAGCTTTGTTGTCATCAACAAACATGTCTTCATTATCAGAATCAGTTCCACTCTCACAATACATATTATCATCATCTTTCAATTTAGTATTCATTCTGAGGGGAAGTTTTTGATTATAAGTTTCAACAACATCTTCCATTTCATCTACCCCTGGGTTCAGATCTGGGTCATCTTCATCCATCTCTGACACAAACTGTTTCTGAAGCTGGTCAACTATATTCCTTGCGGGGGTGTTCTCCTTATCATCTATATCCATACTGGTCAGCTTGTTATTTGATCTAAGACCTTTTCTTAATTGATTTCCTTTGTCAGCTTGATGAAGAACTTTTGACAGTATGGGGGGAGATAAACGTGTAGGTTTTGAATATACAGGATTATCAATAGATGTATTATGAGCTACTAATGACTTCTTTGAGCTGGAGACATTTGATTTCAAAGTTTGTCTACTTTCAAGGTGAACTGTCAAATTACCAGATATTTGTTGAACAGAAGGTGCTGTTGTATTATTTCTGGTTAAAACAGAAGCATCTGCATCAAAATTTATGTTAGTTGTGCTTCTTGATGTGTTGACATCAGGCTCAATTTCTGTTTCTTTGGCTGTACCAGTTAAAAAATTATCTAAATCAATATTGGTTTTAGAGTCTTGTCTTAATGGATAAAAATGTGGTCTCTCAACTTTAGATGACTGCTCTTTTTTAAATTCAGAATATATTTTGTGTGTGTTTTCCTGCAACTTTTTTGCACTGGACATTACATTTGAAGAGTTCTTAACATTTTGTCTCTGAAAGGATGTACTTAAAGTGCTACTTTTCCAAGAGCCTGATTGTGGAGAACTGCTTTTATGTCCTCTCAAATCTTCTCTTGAAAGGCTTTGCCCTAAATATTTTTCTGGTGTTTTTTGAGTTTTTTTTATTTTATTTATACTGTAATCAGTTGATTTCTCAGAGTTTGAGGATTGATTACGTGGTGAATTGACCGGCGACCTGGACCAGCTGGAAATTCTTTTTACAGTATTTAAATCATTTGATGTTGCTGTATCTTTTTTTACATCTCCTTTCATTGATACATTTTCATTAGTTTGTAAAGACTCATTACTTCCTATGTCATGGGATTCTGTAACATTCCTGGATCCTGAAAGAAAATCCCAGAGCAAAGATATGAACTTACATATGTGTGGCTAAAGGAATAAATGTTTTTAAAAGCATAACAAACAGTTTTAAGCACACTCCATGTAAAAAATAAGGTATGTGATGATACGTTTAAGTCAGATGTTATGATAAATGTTTGTTTGCCAGATGACAACAATGCCTTGATGTTACAATAAGATTGTGTTGATCAGACAATACCCTTCTAATGTTATAATTTTGTATACATCTCTCTAAATTTTAGACAATTTCTGAATTCTCAAACAATATCATAGTGCTGGAGATACTACTTCAAAGTATAAACTCAAAACGAAATCTTCATTGAATTAAATACAAAGCTTTAATTCTGGGACTAGGAATCACTTTAATAATATAATAAGGCTAGTTTTCGAGTCCAAAGATTAATAAGGAATGCAGTGTCTCCAATGGCTATGCAGCCCCAGCTGGGACCTACATATTTTGCCAGATCCAACGTAGGCATAATCATTGTCCGCCGGTGGTCAATTTTAGATTTTCTTTTCTTTACATGAACCAATAGTCAATAACAAATTGTCATTCAACTAGTTGTTGATAAGCCTATTGTTACATGAACCAATTGTCACTGAACTACTTGTTGATGAGCCAATTGTTATATGAACCAATTGTCATTGAACGAGTAGTCTGAGAATCATTCATCATGATCCTTTTTTACCGTGTTTGGAATTGAAGCTGGATTTCTGAGACTTTAATTTACATTTTTCACAGAAATATATATCATCATTATTTGGCCAAGCCAAGCCATTGGACAAAAATACACCTTCTCAACACAATCATCATTCTAACTGCAATATATGCATGTGAGACATGGAAGTCATCTGTTAAAATTGAGAAGAGACTAAATGTGGCTCAACAAAAATGAGTGAGACGGATTTTGGGAGTCAGTTACACAGATCGCGTCTCAAACAAGGTAATCATATGCCGAACTGGAAGTCGAACACTTAGTGAGGTTGTGACAGAACATCGCATGAGGTTTGCAGGGCATATTCTATGACAAAATGAACTACACATACCAAGAGTTGCAATGACATGGAGGCCAATACAAGAAAAGCGCAGAGACGCTCTTGTATAACTAGGCATCACACCTTCATGGAGGACCTAAGAACAGTGGACACCAGGTGGGAGGAGGCTTCAGACATTGCCAATGACAGATCTTTATGGAGACAGCTTGACGCCCTGTGCGTCGAACAGCGCAGGAGGACCTAAGTCTTAGTCTAAGTGTTTGTAATAAACAATAGCTTACTATTAGTTTGATTTAAGAATTCAAAACATCATTAGGCTACTTACTATTGGTATATTTCGATGGAGGTCTCTTAAACTTTGCATTATATTGCTGTATGAACAGGTAAACAAAAAATGCAACTGCTAGCAATGCAATGGCAGTGAACAGCTGTGTGATATCCATTCATAAACTAGATTTCTAGATGTGTCATGCTGTTGTTGATTTAGAGTCTAGATCTATTTTTTATATTGACTTGTAACTTGTATAGAATATAGATCTATATCAATAAAATCAAAGGTTATAGACTCTTAATAGATTTGGTTACTTCATTATACTCCTTTAGACATTAGACTTGACATGTAGATAATACGTTATCTATGCCAACTATGCAATTCAGCTTAGTTGTCACATTCACTTTAAACAAACAAGAAATTAAACCTTGTCTGTTGCATTGTTCTAGTTTGCCATTGTTAAAAAAGCTTGGTTAGAAAGCATTATGATTAGAGTTGATTAGACTAAATGATTAGAGTCTGTGCATGGGTCTAGATCTAGATTATATAGTCTATAAACTTGTTTGCTTTCATCATCATCAAATTGTCTACCAATACCTTGCTGAGACTAATAGTAATACTAATGTCTAATAGCCTGCTACTCACACTGTGACTGTGTCACAGTGCTACTCTTTAGATTTTAGATCTTAGTAAGCATTTTAGCATTTCTAGATCTATAAGATCTATCATAAACACGCATAACATGCCATTAGTTAGTTAGATTTGGTGGTATAGATAGATCTAGTATTCATTTCAAGCCAGTATGAGTATAGTCACCATAATCTCATGATAATGGTGTATCTCATACTCATACTGATACTCAGATACTGAGATAGTCTAGTAAGACTAGGACTAGACTCAGTCACAGTGAGTCACAAAGTTGCAGGACTTAAACGTACTACGTTCCTAGAATTTTTAAGATCTTGTTACTTGTTATGATCTAGAATCTAGATCTAGAATCTATGTATCTATACTCTATAGTCTATACATAAGTTATTAAGTATAAGAATTTTTAGCTTCTAACTAAGGTTTGTTTTTGTTTTCATTCTTGCTTCCTTTCATTTTCAGAACTATTTTTAGACCTGGAGGTTTGCCTTTAAAAATGTAAGAACGCTGGACAGTAAAATACACAGAAATACCCAGGTATTCATACTTTATTTGAACTTATAATAGACCTATACTTGCTTACTAGAAATGGGGAGGGAAGCTTTATTTTTAAAATAAGGACAGTAAGTTGTTTGTTTTTTTTGTAATTTTAATTGCATGGTAGTTATAGGGCCTACATCTATATTGTGAGTAGTCAGGAAATGGCTGCCTGGTCGTGCGGTTTGCGCGCTGGATTGTCGTTCAGATTTATCGATGGTCCAGGGTTCAAACCCTGCCCGCTCCCATCCCCCGTCGTCCTGCGGGAGGTTTGGACTAGGAAGTAATTATCTTCAACTCTGAAGGAACATCAGAAACATGTAAAACAAACATTTAATTACAACATCTAAGCAGAACTTAATTTAAGTCACTGATTAACCTATAGGGACATGTGTAGGACGTATAATAATCATCTTTTTGAAGTAACGTTTGTATTTTATAAGATAAGATATATTCACTATTGAATCACCATGTAAAATGACATTATATATATATTACTACCAATGCTTACAAAATAAATAAAGTGATGTCTTTACATCCTTCAAAGTAGATCTAATTAATACATTTATTCATATTATTTTTATTAAGAAAGTCGATTAAAAAGGTTCTTTTGATGAAGACATTTCAATACGTGTTAATCGTTGACTTGTAGCACCAAATGCTGGAAGACAACTAAATCCATTTTTTCGTGAATGGTACTTTAACCCTGCCTGTCTTCCTTAAATCCGGCCCTGCACACACTCCCTAACACTTCGTCAATGTGCATGATTATCTTTCAATTCATTTTTCGTACTTTAGAACGGTCCAATTTCTCCCAAGCTACGAATTAACATTCTCTTGACGTCTTTAACGTGAACAAAACAGGTCCGCAGACGTACTTCTGAACACAAGGATTCCAACCCTGCCCGCAGCTATCTAGGCCTACTGTAAATTTGGGCTAGGGTGTAATAATTTTCAAATCTAAATAGGAACATCCGAAACATGCAACACAAACAAACAATGGTGAATATATTGCAAAGAGTGAGCCGCGAATGTACACTCTCTTCGGTGTAAGCGGGCACCATTATATAATTTATATGATAATGTATTGGGAACGGTTTCATCTTATATAATACAGACGTTACTTCAAAAAGGAAGATTACGTGCTACGCGTCATGCGCGACGACCCCGAGTAGGCTAATCTAATGAAAAGGGGTGCATAAGCTAGACACCAAATCTTTGGCTTAATTGTAGCCTACAGTTCAATTTTATTAAACTATTTCTCTTTTAAAAAAACAAAACCTGAAATGAAAAACAACTAGATATAGTATAAAATACCCAACCGAGTATTTACTTTCCACGGGATTATTCTGTTTCTGGGAAACCAAGAACTGCCAAAAATAGACATCTATATTCCAGATCTAGCTATTATTGAGGATTTTCATAATGTTAAGCTCATAGACTATGGTTAAGCTATAAAATACACTGAGAGAAAGGGATATGGAGAATTATAGTCTAGATCAAGGCTAGAGAAGATTTAAAAGAATCTACGGAAGGAAAAAAAAAGCGAGATAAAACAAAACAAAACAATGATACAATGTCAAGGACGCTAGATCTTGGACTAGATCTATAAATAAGTACGGTCACTTTTGCCAACTAGATCTAGATCTAGATACATCTAAATAATTAAAATAATTTCGACTAGAGTCTAAGTTGTGAAAAAATTTTAGAATATTAATTCTGCAGTACTAAAACTGACACAAGCATTTTTATTAGTCTATTAAAGTTTTTCACGATGAAGTTCAAAACCATAGTTTGCTTAATTGATTAAAGATTTTCTGATAGAACAAGCTGTAATAATAAATGGCTCTAAATCAACACCAATAACGGTAAGGCGTACCTCAAGGAAGAGTCTTAGGTCCACTACTATTTTTAATTTACATAAACGATTTATCTAATATAAAATTATTGGTTTTGAATCGAATACCCATTCCATCATAATCACTAGATCTAATTCTCCCACTTGTCGTGGACGATGAAATAAGTAGGCCAAATGCTACTGTTCCTACC
The DNA here is from genome assembly GCF_947242115.1 of Biomphalaria glabrata. Taxonomy (NCBI): domain Eukaryota; kingdom Metazoa; phylum Mollusca; class Gastropoda; family Planorbidae; genus Biomphalaria; species Biomphalaria glabrata. The sequence continues at coordinate 8,937,019 of NC_074720.1, forward strand.
AGGGGGAGACTGGGTGTCAAAATCGGCTTGGGCATTTCTAAACAATCAGGCCCACATGATGGGCGTCCAATCATACCTGTCCTCATGGGCGTAGCCAGGGGGGGGGGTTTGGGTTTCAACCCCCCCCCCCCGAAATGAAATCGGAATTTAGTGAATGATTTTTTGCTTTGATTTTGTTTATTTTAGGTGAGATTTTAATACTAAACCATCAATTGCCCCAGCACAACCAATGGGGTTTTGAGTTTAAAACCCCTTACTAGGGGGTTTGAGTTTAAAACCCCCTACCAGGGGTTTTGAGTTTTAAACCCCCTACTTGGGTTTTTGCAGTTAACCCCCCTCTTCTATAAAACAAAACAAAACAAAAATGCAAGCGAAAATCCCCTAATTCCAAGAGCACAGTTAAGGGAGATTTTGATTTTAAAACCCCCTCCAAAATTTACGATAAACCCCCTCTTCAATATAAAAAAAAGTTAATTACGCACTCAAAATGTTATGAGCGTAGCTAAATGGGTTTTGACTTAGTTTTTAGTTTAAACCCCACTTCAGCGGGGTTTGAAGGTAAAAAATACCTCTTTAATAATAAAAACAAAGCAAATTATACACTCAAAATGTTTTGTGTGTAGTCAAAGGGGTTTTGAGATTAAACTCCCCTCCAGTGGAGTTTGAAGCTAAAAAGTACCTCTTCAATATAAATAAAAGCAAATTACTCACACTAAAATATATGAACGCAGCCAAAGGGGTTTTGAGTTTAAACCCCCCGCCAGGGGGGGTTTGAGGCTAAAAAATACATCTTCAGTGTAAGAAAAAAAAGCACTCAAAATGCTATGAGCGTTGCCAAAAGGGGTTTTGAGTTTCAACCCACATTCAGAGGAGTTTAATGCTAAAAATACCTCTTCAATATAAAAAAAAAGCAAATTACACACTAAAATTATTTGAGCGTAGCCAATCCAATCGGGGGTTTTGAGTTTAAACCCCTCTTCTACAGATGGCGTTTGTTTAAATTTTTAAACCCCTGCAGATGGTTTTGAGTTTAAGATCCCCCTACAGAGCATTTTGAGGTGGAAAACCCTCAACAGATGATTTTGACGATAAAACTTCTATTTTCGATATAAAATCTAAAGCAAAGTACAGTCACTTAATTCCAAGAGCATATTCAAGAGTGGTTACACATTTTTACCAGTGGCGGGGCTCCATTAATAAACTGCAGTGAATAGTCATCTGCCGAAATTGAAAAACACTAAATGTGGCTCAACAAAGATGGCTAAGACAGATTTTAAGAGTCAAGTATAGAGATCGGGTTTAAATCAAGGAAATCCTATGTCGAACTGGGAGTCGAACCTTTAGTAAGATTGTGAGAGAGCGACGCATGAGGTTTGCGGGACATGTTCTCCGACAAAATGAATTACGCATAAGAAGAGTTGCAATGATATCCTAGTACAACTTGACGCCACTCATTCATTGAGGTCCTCATGGCAGGTGCGAAGAGGCTTCAGACATTACCAGTGACAGATTTTTATGGAAACAGCTTGACGTCAAATGCTCCGAACGGCGCGGTAGGGTCAGTAAAAATAGCACATTTGGTTTTTGAAAACTTTTTAATAGCAGGAAAATGCACTGTAGATACCTCAGAATATGCATTTTGTTGGCTTTCAATACCAGAAATAGTGCTTGGCGGCGGGGCGAGCGCGCTAGCGCTCCCCAGACCCAATTGCTAGTAATGGCAGGGAATCACCAATTTTATGGAAACAGCTTGACGGCAAATGCGCCAAACGGCGCGGGAGGGTCTAATTTAGTAAGAATAGCACATTAGGTATTTGAAATAAAACTTTTTAATAGCAGGAAAATGCACTGTAGATACCTCAGAATATGCATTTTGTTGGCTTTCAATATCAGAAATAGTGCTTGGCTTCGCCCCGCGCTGGGGGAGCTCCTAGCGCTCCCCCAGACCCCCTTGCTAGTATTCGCGGGAAATCTACAATTTTTCCACTAACTCATGGAAGAACCTATTCTAGGGCACAATAAACGTCTTCCGAAAGAATGAAGAGTCAGAATGCAATAAAGATTATGTACACACACACACACATAAATACATATAACAAAAAATTTCGCGGGAGGGGGGGGGGGTCGCGGTGGGGGGGGGGGAGAAAAAAAATCCCCCCCCCCAAACCCCCCCCCCCCCCGAAAAAAAATCCTGGCTACGCCCATGCCTGTCCTCATAAGTATTTTGTAAAGTTTAATAATGTATCGAAAGTAGCCTAGTTAGTAGGCCTAAATGAATAGTTTATTGATGATTTTGAAACTATTCGATAAGCGCTATTTCTAAAGGAATAAAGTATAACACTTGGAATGGGGATTCGAATCTCTTATTGTGAAAAATTCTCATTTACATTCAAGACATCTGAAGCTCCTCCATCAACGAGCACATTGAGTCACTTTCACTCCTTGACATTTTCTCAGGCATATGGAGTTCAATTTACAAATATAAACCTTAATCCTCCATTATTTAACTGCCCATCTCATACGGTCATGGGGGCGCGGTGGCTGAGAGGTTATGCGCTTCCAAACCTGGGGTCCTGGGTTAGAATCTCGGTGAAGACTATGATTTTGAATTCCGGGATTTTTAGGACTCCCCTGAGTCCACCTAACTCTAACGAATACCTGACTTTAGTTGAGGAAATTAAAGGCGGTTGCTCGTCGTGCTGGCTACGTGATTCCCTGTTCGTAAACAATTGGCTAGGAAAGATCGCACTGTCTGAAAGTCACATATTACGCTTTCTCAATAACTAGGAAACCTAGTTTGACTGCAACTTAGAGCTGGCTATATATACACACACACACAACAGAAGATCATGTTCGCTTGTTTTTAATATCCTTACGTTCAGTAAAACAAATGATGTCAAGATTATCTCATATTTTAGCAAAGCCTCTTTATATTTCGACTTAAGTCAATAACTTTGTCGTCTTGTCTTTAGTGTTTCATATGGCGTTGAGCCTGTTCAATCTTAAATGCTGTCATGAAAACGTTGGCGAATCTCTCTACTTGCGCGAAAACATTCCAGGAATGGTTGCTTTATATTTTATATCTTATTGTTTTCTGTTCCTTCTTTTCGATTCTTTTGCAATTTGATTCCAATCAGCACATTTCTACACTGTTCAAGATAATAATTGTGATTTGTGAAGGACTTCATAGCGGGGCCAACTCGAGATCATGCGACAACTCCACCAAACCAATAAGAATTCATATGTGACTGGAAATCTCATCTATAGGACCTGGACCGTTGTTATTGGTCCCTTTATAGATTCATCCGAATATAATCACATTATCGATCTCTATAAGGCCTTAATTTTCTCTTTTTTTTTTATCATTTAGTGACGTCTTCTAGAAGCACTATATAATTAATTTAGATGAAGATATTTACGACAATGCTTTAGACTTAAAAAGTGTAAAATATATTTTTTATTTAATTATGACACTGAAAGTGTTGCTTTTAAAGAGAATAATATAAATCTTGAAACAACTTACTGGTATAAAAGAGAATAATATAAATCTTGAAACAACTTACTGGTATTCATACAGCCTTTTCGGTGGCCCTACCGGCCCAATGGGGTACCGGCCCACCCGGGCATTTGCCCAAACGCCCATATAGCCAGTCCGCCCCTGTTTCATACTGTAAGACACTTAATTAGTATTAGTAGTTTGTTTAGAGACGCACCATAATTGACGGAGTTTGAACGCGACCAGTGATGTCATGACTTAGTTGGGTTAGAGACTACCTAGTGACATAAAATCAGTTGGTGATAGGATTCTTTAGGGATAAGACGTATTTATCGACAGAGACTCGACTGTGGCCTATGAGTATTAAACCATCATCTGTATTGTCTAACGGTTTTTGGACTTTGCTTCTTCACTTGTTACTTTGTGTGAGTCTATGTTCTTGTTAGTTAGTCGCATTGAAATACACCCGCACATGAAACCCAGACATCTCCAGAGTAATCTGTCGAAGTCAGACAGGCATCCATAACTACAGAAGGCTCATCATACTACTTAACTCAAGCCTCGAACAAATAAGCAATTTCCGATATCGAAACTAATTTACCAAAAATGTACAAATACTCCTTCTTCCCTAGTGCTATTAGACAGTAGCGTAACTAAAGGGGGGGGGGATTTTAAAATCCCCCCGGGCCCCCATACCCAAATGGGTGTCCGAAATTTATTTGTAAATACATAAATTAATATATTTGATTGACAAATAGTGTCAACGGGTGTCTTTTTTTTTTTTCAACATTTATGGATTAAATTTATAACAAAGACTAAACCTAGATCGAGGTCTATCAGTACGTTGACTTTGTTGACATTTTAAAAATATTTTTTTCCCACAGAGATCATTTTTTTTTATCGAGTTGTCCCTACGTTTTAAACTTTGTTGCCACGAAAAAACTGCATGATATACAGCGAATTCCAGGTATCTTGTTACCTTTACAAATAATAATGGCGAGTATTATATGGCTACACTAATTAACCTTGAAGCAAAATTTACAGAATCGGGTATAACAGATCTAAAAGTTATTCTTAATAATTCTAAAATAGTCCATTATTCGGGTTTGGCGTCTATAATTTCAGAATTAAACTTCACACTCGAGTTATTACCCCTTTATTCATCTTTTCTCAATTCAATGGAAACTCTCTTTTTATTTCCATCTAATCCTTTTGCTTTCACACAAAACATAAACAACAAACAATGACGTAATATCATATAATATCAACACGTCCTTCCTTTTGAAGTTATTATCACACCCTTCCTTTTAAAGTTCTTAAGAGTGATATCTACTAGCAGGGCCGGCCCTAGCATTTGCGGGGCCCTATGCGAAACTGATCGCGCGGGTCCTAGTCTGGGTAGGGATAAGTAAAATGTCATTATTATTTTTTTTGAATTAGAAAATAGGCCTACTTTCGTCTTTGTAATAAATTTTTATCAAATGAAAGCTCGCAATACCGAATACCGCATACTCAGGCCACTTCCATTAAGTCATGTGAGAGATCATTCTCAAAGCTCAAGTTCATCAAAAACTATTTCAGGAGCACAATGACGCAAGAAAGGCTTATCATGGTTTTAATGTCAGTGAAGTTACAAATACTAGAAAGTATCGATGTAGTTGATGTTATAGATGTCTTTGCTGCACAGAATACACGACGTGAAGCGATATCAATTTAGATTTGTCACTTGTGCAATATTTAACTAATAAACAATGGTATTATTATTCAATAAGAGTCTTGATGACTATTTTTTGTTAAGTTTACTGATATTCTGAACCAATTTGATTTGGGGCTTATTTATTTTTGAGTACATTATCTCATGTCATATGTCGAATGTCAAAATGCAAGGGGCCCCCAAAAAGGTCAATCCCCCCGGGCCCCCAAATCCCTAGTTACGCCCCTGCTATTAGAGCATTGAATGGGATGCCTGAGCTAGCCAGGAAAACCAGTGAGCAGAATTTAGGTCAATTGGTTAACAAGTATGACTAAATGCATGACGCTTAGGACGAACTCGTCTTCTTTTTTGAAGTAACGTCTGTATTATATAAGATGATAATGTCTAGGCCTAAATATAATAGTGCAGCACTATTTTAAAACGACTAGACTTAGATCTACAAGTAAGCCTCTATTGTAAATAAAAAATTTAAAGTCTTTACTAATGTCCAGTGAACTTAAAGGGCTATTATAATTGTGTTTTATTCACTAATTGGTGTCAACGCAACAAAAAGAGTTTTGTGGTTTATCGCCTCCATTAATGTAAAAAAAACAACAAACATTGTACAGAAAGGCTGGCTTAGACTGTGCGGTACAGGCTTTCTCTTGAAAATAAAATACAATGAATTTTTAGTTTAATAACCTATTTATTTAATTATGAGCGCAATTGAGTTGTGATCATACTATAGTTTGTTTTTTTAGCCACAAAAATACATTTATACTATACTTTATATATAGGCTACTTGCTTTTGTTACGTTCCAAATAAGTAAAGTTCCCATTTTCAGACCTTGCAATCTATAGGGTAGATGATGTAAAGGTCATCTGTTTCAATGGCCGACGGTTATCTAGGATGTCATGTGGTCACCACTGTGATAGTAAATGTGATTGTTTTGTCAGGCCCTTCCTGTTATTGTAACCCAGTAACCCACAATGCTGGCATGTCGAAAGAATGTGCTAATTAACAGATTAGGGGGGGGGGGTAATTGAATTCCTTTAGGCCTATAGCCTATATATATATGGACGATCTAACATGAATAAAGGAGTATTTAAACAGACAAGAAAGTGTTTGTTAGTCTCTACTAGCCTACTATTACAACCACAATGACCAACCACTTTATTTTCCCTCAACTAATGTCAGTTACCCAGCAGAGTTTGTCGATTTGATTAACGTTGTATATATATACAAATATAAAGACACAATTAATATAAATATTTGTGTTTGTTGTATTTATTTTTAGCTTGCAAACACTGAACGACTCATTTAAAGGCATATACACTGTATATCAATGTGAAAAATAAAGAAAATAAAAAAAAAAGTGTAGTGTGGCACGTCGGGTCATGATTCATGTCGGGGATCCATAGTAACTGTTCATGTATTTGATGCTGCCAACTCTTCCATCGTATCAAAGTGACACAACAATTTTGCCAATATTTTTCTTTGAGTACATGTACTGTTAAAACAAAACAAAACAAAAAAAACACCGTCATTAATTAATTTAAAGTATTCGCTTCTTATAATATGAGGTAATATGGTGGGAAGCGTGGTCGAGTGGCTAAGTGCGCTTGGCTACCTAGAAGGGGGCTCGAGGTTCGACACCCGACTCTGGCAGAGTTGTGTTTACTGAGCGCCTAAAGGCAGCACGGAAAACCAACTCCTAGTCCTAGATACCCCTCCCCCCACCGGTCCACAAACGAGATTGGACCAAAGCGCTCTGAGCATGATATAAGCATGAAAGTAGCGCTATATAAAAGCTATAATAATATGTTCAAATTTCTTATACCATTTTGAAAAAAAAAAAATAAACAAATTTGCTAATAATTAATAAGCAAAGATAGAACAAAATACAACAATATAAAGAAAAGTCATATCGAGCCGTATGTAAACAATAAAATTGAAGTAGAATATCCAGGGGAAACAAAGCGTTACAAAAAGTAGCCTACCATTATTGAGAGAACTAAAAGCTGATCTTTTGCTGTACATACTTAGACCACTTAGACTGTATTGTAAAACAAAAAAAAAACAAAAAACAACCAAAAAAAAAAAGGCAGTCTGGATATTTGACGTTCCGGATAAACGCCATTCTACTGTAGTTTGGATTTTTACCAGCCATAGCTTTGTTCAGTCAGATGGAGGCCAGTCTCTGCGCCTAGTGTTTCAAGAGTTTTAGTTACAGTTACAGTGATCTTTCACTATAGTGTCCTTGACTTTTTTTTTCAGTTTATCTAAATATTTTAAAGTTATCCTGTTTTTCTTTTTAGTTTAAGTTTTTCTCTAGGTAACCGTTAATGCCCGCTCCCATTTCTTCAAATCCTCTTCTCTTCTTTTTCTAGGTTACTGTATTTTATTGCTTAAATAATGAAAACCGAATCTTAAAAATAGAAAACTACACGAAGATGAGGTTACTTTTGTTTACAATTTATCGTAGAAAAAAATCTATATGGCTTATTTTTGTTGTAGAACTACTCATAATGAATGAGTATTTGATTTTTGTATTAGCTTTGGAGTGATGAACATTAGACAATACGACAGACAGAGACGAGGCTATAAGGATACGTTTTAAAACAAAATTTAAAACAAAAATGTGTTAGCTTGGCATCACCTCTACTGCGTCAACAACTTTCTCTAGTCCAACAAACGGCCCCGTTGGCACACCAGCTCCGTTGTCTACGTTCATCCTCAGCTTGCCCTCCGAGAATAGCTTCGTCAACTGAGCCAGGTGGCGAGGGATGTCAGTGGCATAATGCAACAGATAGAAGCCTCGCATGCTGGCAGACTTTCTCAGTAGCTGTAGACAAATATCGAAGATGGAATTAGAAATCTCGAGTCTAAACACGTGACAAAGGAAAGAAGTAAAATATACGAAATAAATTTTAGCAGATCTAGACTAGACTAACAATAATAAACGCGTGCGATTAGAAATATTTTAATTTTTTTTTTGTTTTACGTAGCTTTCATGCTTATAGCATGCTCAGTCGCCTCAGTGATATGGTGACATGGTCCATTCACTTTTTTGGACTGGTGTGTGTGTGTGGTGGGGAAGTTTCAGTGCTGTCTTTTCAAAAACAAGTTTTGTTAAAAGGTTGCTCGAATCTGAATTCAAGCTCGAGTCTCCACGGTGGAAGGCCGACTTGTTAACCACTAAGCTATCCAAGTGCTTGTAAAAGCAGGTTTTTTAGCCTATCGTTAGTTAAAAAATCTTAGCATACGAACGAATTCTCTGCTTACTTCCTCCTAGCTTAGTTAGCCCTACTGTCTCTATAAGAACAAAATTAAGTTGTTTTTTGTATTGATTCATATGTTGTCATCGACAATGAAAATGTTTGCAAGAGTAGGCCTTTTTAATATTATGTTCGTTACAGGACGATGCCATGATATCACAAGGAATAATCGTCCGACGTAATACATAAAAAAAACATGTATTTTATTGGATACAAAACGAGAGAGGATGAAGAACACAACTAACAAAGGAATAGTGATACGCCATACATATCACAGAGAGACAGAGAGAGACAGAAACTGGGGATGAAATTGGTTTATATTTCCTACTTATTGTTTTTCCGTACTAGTTTTATAATTTATATTAATTGTGTACATGCATTGGAATAATGCCATCTTGAAATAATATTCTCTAATGCAGTAATGCACGGGGTCCAAAAACATTTCCGAAACAAGCGGCTAGGACCGTACCACTGTCGAAATAGTGGGCATCCAATGGAGCTGATCGTTCAGAGCCTCAACTTTTCGAGAAACTAAGTAGTATTGCTTCACGTGCCATATATGGCCCGCGGGCCTTAGTTTAAACATCACTGCAAATATGACATGCGCCATTCATGAAAACGATTTATCATGTGATGACTTACCACCAATGGAATGTTGAGTTTACTTTGACTGGGTATATCAGTCGGATTTCCGGTGTCATAATTTGAGATGGATCCAATGATTATCAGTCGACCATTGACTGCCAAGCTAAAGATAAATAAATATTAAATTTATAATCTAGGCAGGGGCGTAGCTAAGGATTTGGAGGCCCGGAGAGGGGGGCTTGACCTCTTTAGGGGCCCCTGCATTTTGACATTCGACATCATGACTTGAGATAATAGCGTAATACTTAATGTAAAGACACATTTCATACACTCATTTGGGGCCTCCGCTTAATTGGGGTCCCGCGGAATTTTCAAATTTGGACCCTCCCCCCACCCCAACCTTGCTACGCCACTGAATCTAGGTAGTACATAATAACCTCTTTACAAATTTTTTTATATTTTTTGTTTTGTTTTATAAAGTAAGATCAAGTCTTAGCAACACAATAGTTGAACAATTCTTCAGTTAGGGCTAGAAAGTTATTCCTATAAAACAGGCAGACCCTACCAGAGAAATAAAAAAAACAGTAAAGTACCCCTTTTAAACTTTGCGATCTCTAGGGCAGATGATGTAAAGGTCATATGTTTCTAGGTCCGACTGCTAACGTCGTTGAAATAATTTTATTTGTTAGCAATATATTTTTGAAAGACCTGATGGAAAAAAAAAATCTTTTATTCTGAAAATAATTAGGGGCCTCTGCGCCCTTGTTGCTCCAGGGCCTCCAGACCTCCAACTCCGGCCCAGATCACCCAGTTCAGTGAGCGTGGCAATCTTTGTCCAAAGGTATAGATTATAGATGTTTCACATAGATTTCTTTTTATTTAGATTTACATATTTTGGTAAACAATGTAAGTTTCTCATCACGTGGTCCGCGCAAAGTGATGCCTAGTAGTGCCCCTAGTAGTGGTCAAGGCAGACGCATAAAAAAAAGGGTTCCGAAATATTTTAAAGATTTTCTTTTTGGCATGTCCACCAGATCTTTGGGGAAAAAAAAGAAACGTAAAATCCTGGCAGAGTCTGGTTCACTTACTTTTTGGTGGCAGCGTCCAGAATTTCGTTACCAATAGATTCATAGACCACATCAACACCTTTCTGAATGACAGAGACAAAAAACATTTGTAAGGTTGTTATGAAGAGATTTTTATTCTCGTTAATTTACTTCTCTGATATATGATTTAGTTGCTGGTTGATTTGATTAAAAAAAAAAAGATGTCTGATTGGCCTGCTGTTTGGGTTTACTCGAAGTGGAATCTCTTTTCTTTTAAAAGAATTGATTGTTGACTTTCAATGTGAACGAGGAGGGAGAGAGAAGAGGGGTGGGAAAAAGAGATAGAGATGGATGGTCGTGTGGTTAGCGCTCCGGACTGCAGTCGCATCCATCCTGATCCTGTAGGAGATTTGGGCTGTAATTTTTTTTTTTGATGGGGGGATACATGAGGAAACCGGATGGGGATTCACACCAACTAAGAAATATACAAACTATTTGAAGACCCCTCCGTAGAGACGGAAATAAAAAGGAACAGATTACGTTTGGGGGGCGGGGGGGGGGAGCAGTCATCTCGAATGCCAGAGAACAGAGGAGCAAAGATTGTTCACCGGCAAAAAAAAAACAAACGCCAGGCGCCCCAAAGGCAGACCACGAGTATGGTGGCTTGATGATGTAGAGGCAGATCTACAACAGCTCAAAGTCTGGGCATGGAGACATAAAGCACAGGATAGATCAGAATGGAGAAATGTGCTAAAGCAGGCTTTAGCGCCACTGGGATAGATATAAGACAAGACATCCTTACACATAACAGTTGTTGAACAGATATACATTGTATTTAAAAAAAAAAAAGCCAACTGCGAGGACAATAATGTCCATGAATGTTTACACTTACCGGGTATTCTTTGACCAAGACGTCATCTAATTTTTCTTTGTTATAGTTTACGGCACGATCACAGCCAATACTCTGGCGACAGAAACAAGACATAGAGATCAATTTTTATTTTACTACTTTAACCTTGACCTCTCATTTTAGTCCAGTTAGTTGTCTAATCGTCTGAGACCAGTTTTCTGAGTCACCCTGTATTTGGTTCATTTTCTTTAAACTGTCATAGACTTGTCGATATATCCAGGGAAATAAAACCTTGTAATGATTTGTTTCGTTGTTTCTATTTCATTTGGTTTGTATTATTTTTAAGAGAATCCGGAAACACTTGTATCTTGTTAACGAACACTGTGGTCTTCTGCACAATATTCTCAACTTTGTCAAAGATTTGCATTAGTGAATGAAGGTATCTAAAAAAAAAAACACTCGGAAATAAACGACATGGAAAATTTTCCATCCAAAAGTACAAATTTTAAATTTTCTACGGCGTCCTTGAGCCGCGGGCTAGATTGACACGTGAAATGGCTGCCTGGTCGTGCGGTTTGCGCGCTGGACTGTCGTTCAGATTTATCGACGGTCGAGGGTTCAAACCCTTCCCGCTCCCATCCCCCGCCGTCCTGCGGAAGGTTTGGACTAGGAAGTAAACTATCTTCAACTCTGAAGGAACATCCGAAACATGTCAAACATTTTACAGCAAACAAATGCGTAGGATCTATCTTTTGAAGCAATGTCTGTAATTTATAAGATGCGAAGATAAGATTTACCTTTAAAAATTCAACTTTCTCATCACTGGAGCACGTGCCTATCACGTGGCAGCCTGCAAGTTTTGATAACTGGACCTTTGGGAATGATTTAAAAAAACAAACAGAAATGTAAAAAATAATCGGCAAAAAAAAAATTATTTCTAAAAAAATAAATAATCAGAAACGAACTGGACATAGCCACTTAGTCAACTGTTGTTACAGCTGGTCTGTTTTTCTAAGATTTGAACCAAAAATAACCAAAGCGGCCTAGACAAAATTTTCGCTACCAAATAGATATTTTTGAGGAGCAGCTTGAGTATTAAACATATAGGCATGTAGTTTTATAAATGTTTTACCTATTGCGACTTAAAAACAAATATCTATATAGGCTCTTTAATAGTGTTGGTAAACGTAGATAACACTACTGGCCTGGCAAGCTTTATTTGACTGTAGTAAATTGTCACGTTAGCTATATACGAGGGTATTCAAAACGCCTATAGAATTTCATTTCTCTCCGCTCTTTCTTAAGCTTGTTCTACTGCGACTGTGACACAACTGGGCTATATGGAAATAAACTGAAGTTTGTTTGTTCACCTTTATGACGGTCACATATACTCGTGTCATGAATAACACGACATTCTTTGTACCGATAATTACATCATGCGAAGTGTTCTGGTGCAGCTGCATTCATCCACTCGAGGGTCCTCAACAGTGGCGTAGTTAAGGATTTGGGTGCCCGGAGGGGGGGGGGGACCTGACCTTTTTAGGGGCCCCTGTACTTTGACATTCCATATCATGAGATAAAGTACTTAATAAATTCCAATTGGTACAGTATATAAGTAAAAATAATAATTTTTTAAATCATTAAGACTCTTTTAATGACTAATACCGTTGTTTGTTGCCGAGATAATGCACAAGTGATAAATCTACATTCATATCGCCTCACGTAGTAGTTTCTGTGCAGCAAAGGCATCATCTAGAATCTAAAGTCTAAATCAATGCTGGCTAATATTTTTGACTTTTAATATTTAGGGCAATAAAAGAAGCCCCCCCCCCCGGCCAAGTAGGGGCACCGGGTTAATTTTTATAATTTGGACCCCACTTACCCACCCTAGCTACGCCGCTGATCCTCAACCAGTTTTCCTCAAGTTTTCAATCGTATTTAACAATGTCCGCTTTTTTTTTTTAAATTCATATGTTTACTGACGTAAGTTTAAAGATTTTTTGCGTCCTCTCTCTCTTTCTTTATCTCTCTTTTTCTTTCTCTCTCTCTCTCTTTCTTTCTCTCTCATTCATAATTAATTTCTAAAACGTTTCTAACGTTGGTCAAACAATGTGCTGCAGGTTAATAATTAAAATTGTATAGGCTACATAAATACTTTCGTGTTTACAGTAGATTGGAATCTTTATTCTCTCACTCGTTCCAATCACTACACTTTCACTCTTCGATAAATGCACATTGCATGGGGGCCGGGGGGGGGGGTGTTATAGGGAGAATCGTCAATAGATACAGTCTAATAGAGAAAGCTCCTGGTGACGTGAATGAAAAAAAAAAAACAAAAAAAAAAAAAACAAAAAAACGAGTAGATTTTAGTAGAGTAACATTAAGTAACAAAACATCGTGGTAGACGTCCCCGTCTGTAACTTGTAAGTTTCTGTTTCTGAAACCATTAGGTATAAAGGGAAAACAAATCAGACTTACTGCAAATTGACCAGTTCCTCCCGCAGCAGCTGATCAGCGACACACACATTCGTCAAGAAAACATAAAATATATTTTTTTTATAATTGAAGTACATATTAAATAAAATTTAATATAATTATCAGACATAAAACACGCGCAATTCAATAACAAAGTCAGTACTTTGAATTATATTGTTATATCCAACATATCCAACCTGTGACTAAAACAGTTTTGCCTTGAGTAAGATCTGCCTCCTGAAAATATAAGCAATAGGAACACACACATTAGGGTACTTCGATGACTTAAGAAAGTGGAGAGTAATATAAACTAAAGTTTAAGGAAAATAAAGCATTACAAGCTATCCCGACAAAACCAGCATATAATTTGTCGCTCCCGAATAGAACAGAATGAGACAATCTTCAAACTGAAAATTGTAAGCAGCGTATCATGACCTTGTGAAGTGTCACCAGACAATGCCGACCATGTCCGCCACAAGCTGCATACTCTGTCGAGCGATCCGAACAAGATATTGGATCCTAAACACCCTTATGGAATAAAAACTTTAAGGAGAGATTCCTCCTCTGGAAACCAGGGCCGGTCTTCCAACTGAGGGGCCCAATTTAATGGGTGATTGCAAGGCCCTCTCTTATTTTTGTTTTTACAATTGCAAAGATTACTATTAAGTAGATCACTATATCAACATTCATTATACAACATGCCTAAGAAGCAACTTAAACGCTATAGGAGCCAGTGACCTTATTAAAGTGACGTCAATCCTACGCCTACACTAAATATGTTAACCCTTGAAGTCGTACATCTATAAAAGCCTGGGATAAGAGCCATGACTGATATTTGGTATGCTAAATGTGGATTGCGGGGGCCCTGCCAGGTGCGGGGCCCTGTTTGGAGCAATCGGTCAAATCGGTCTAAGGAAGTCCCAGCTAGAAACCACTGCGCAGTTCATCTCAAATATAGGACTTAGCTATCTGGACCATGCGACATAAAAACGAGAACGCAGAAGAAATTAATGTTAAGTGGGCCAGATTTTGTGCAGCCATGTTCCTTTTACAAAATGCTAGGCTAATGAGTTTTTTAGGCCTATGTTTCCTTTTTTTTTTTCTTGTTTTTTTTTTAATATTTAGCATGCATAGTTTAAAAAAACAACAACAAATTAGGCTATGTCCTCTTTTGAGGGTGAGAAATGTGGGCATCTGCATTGAACGCACTGCCATAAGTTCGGCCCAGACTACATCTGTAGTTTTGCATTAAGTCAAAAAAGAGGAAGAAAAAACAATAACAGTTCCTCTTGAAAAAAAAAAGGTTTTAAATTAAACGAACAAAATACTTAGATGAAAGACACTCTAACTTAGTAGACTATTAAGCGACTTCATGAACTTTATACACATATTCAATTAACTTATCCTCTCACAAACCTTCTCTAGGGCGATAGACGCAGTCAATCCGCTCACGAGTAACGTCAGGAACGCGGGGTCGCTGTTGGGGATGGGAACAGCTTTGGACTCTTCAAGCACCTAGGAAGAAAACAGACCAAGTATATACAAGACAAAGTAAGCAAGTAAAGTTACCCTCTCAGTCCTTGCGATGTATGGGGCAGATGATGCATAGGTCATATGTTTCTGTGTCCCACGGAAAACGAGGGTGTCATGTGGCCAGCACAACGACCAACCGCCTTTACTTTTCCCCAACTTAACTGTCAGGTACACATTAGAGCTGGGTGGACTCAGAGGCGCCTTAAAGATACCGAAATAAAAAAAAAATTCCAGTCTTCGCCAGGATTCGAACCCGGGTTCGGAAGCTAAGCACTTTACCACTCATCCACTGCGCCTCCAAGTGAAGATGTTGTGATAAAATGGACCAAAGGAAGACATTTTGTGCTGTCTTAGTGTATTGACATGTCAATAAATATTAACGGGATATAGTTAAATCAACTGAGGCCACATACAGACGACAATATATATGTATATCTATTTAAAATAATTACGTTTAATTCAGTGGTGCAGCTATTGCAGGTAAAGGGGGGGGGTCCAAATGTGAAAATCCCCCCTGGGCCCCGACTTGAGGGGGACCCCAAATGAGCTCATCGGATAAAGTTAATTATGATAATATTTAGAATAATTGTAAAATGAATTGATAAAACAAACATGGTAAAAATGAATATGTCAGATAGGCTACTGTGTTTATGGTCTAGTGAAGAAAAAAAAGCTAAGCTAGTTTAAATGTGAACATATATTATAACATTGGACTTGTATACTTGAACTATAACCAAAATCACGGCTGGAGTGTATATTGTAACACAGATTCTGAATAATTATAATACAACCATAATCTATATTTGAGAAATGGTTGGGTATACTTACAATATAATCACAGAAGGCTCCAAATTTGGAGTAGATAACTGTTTGGCCTACTTTGGTGTTGCTCCCTGAACCAACAGCAACCACTTCACCTAAACCCTTGGGGGAAAAACAAATAGAGCTCATTGAAGAATAAATCTACTTGGTTAGAATACATCAGTGGTTCCCAAACTTTCTTTTTGTCTCGTAGACCCCTTGCCATGTTTTCTGGTTTTCCGTAGACCCCCTGCTTAAGTTATATTGATTTTTTTGAAAATTCATCAATTTCAAATTACACCTTCTGTTTAAAATAATTTATAACCACTGACACGAGGAGTGAAAAAAAATAATTTAAATTCAAATATAAACCCATTATATAACAGTGAATAAGTATAGCATACAATCACTAAACACATTGAAAACTTTTTTGTTTTAAAAAGGTTTGCAAGCTCACCATCCGTTGCTACGGGGGTCTATATAGACCACTTTGGGAATTACTGGAATACATAGTGGACCTTACACGACACAGAACGTATGAAAGTCCCATCAAGTGAAAAGGTTAAAGGTCTCATATGGATTCACTTTGAGTCTCCAGTAATCACCCCTTCCCCTTCAATAGTAACAACTTGTAGTATACCAGGGCCGGTCTTAGGTAATTAGAGGCCCTAGGCAAAGCGAATATCGAGGCACAAGGCAAAATCAATATGGAGGCCCTAGGCGAAGTGAATTAGGTGTCCCCAAATGAAATAGAAAAACAAAAGAATGAGATTAAAAAATACGAAATGAAATACCTATATCTAAATCCACAAATAAATTAAATTCATATAGCACTTAAAGCACTAAAGTGCTTCATGGACAAATCATAATCTCCAGAATAGAAATAACATTTCGACATTTCACCAAATGTAAGTATTAATGGTATGCTAACAAATGTAGCCTAACAGATAAAAACATTCGCGAATAAACATTGAATCTTAGTATAGACTTGGAGCTATGCGAGTAGACCTAGAGCTATGCGAGTTCTTAGCAGTTCTGCTAAGTTTAAGATTCGGTCCATGATTCTCCTGTTTTTTCTCTAAGTCCTGTACAAGGCCCCCACCGATCGGAGGCCTATGCCTAAGGCCGGCCCTGGTTACATGTATACTTTGTAGTGACAGCTTACTCAACTCTTCTATAAACATGTTTCAGTAAGAGCTGCTCTGTCTCCCTTTCAATCGATGACTGGTCATGTCCAATCTAGATAAATATTTGTAGTATACCGTATTATAACGTTGTAATAATGTAACCAAGGCATTGCAGGAGTTACGTATAGTCTACACAGTCTACACAGACTTAGAGCCCCACTTTCTTGTACACGTCATCGGATCATGTTGAAATTTGTCACAATTATTCACAGTGACCTAGCTAGGGATTAGCCATTATTTGCGGGGCTCGACCTCTTTTGGGGCCCCCGCATTTTGCGTAATATTTAATATTTAATATAAAAACAGTCATTTGGGCCCCCCTTCAAGTGGGGACCCGGGGAGATTTTCCAATTCGCCCTCTCCATCTGCCCACCATAGCCACGCCTCTGATTATTCATCGTTGAAAACAACACATCAATCAATCAAAACATTAACGAACTATTTACTATTTCATCATTTAGAAGAAATTAATTTGTTTTGTGTTATATAGAAAAAGGGCGTTAAACCTAGCAGAATTGAGAGATATAGCAGTGATTCAGCTGTTCTTTCTCTTAGATAAGCTTTTTTTTTTAAAAAAAAGTACATAGTTGTTGTTTTTTTTTTTAACTACATAAGGATCGTTCAGAATTTAGAAGGAATTTAACAACTGTAATCATTTCAAAGCTAACAAGAAGTTAAAACTGCATGTACTGATAATGGGATTTACTACAACAGACCTACAACATGGTTAGTTTATGTTGTGTTCACATGTACCTCAAAGCCTAGTGGTACTGGTGGTTTGGCAGTTGGGTCATATCTACCGCTGGAACAGTTGATGTCAGAGGCGTTAATACCAACATACCTGAAGGTGATAGATGCAGTGGATACAATTGTGCATGTTTTAAAACAAATATTAATCAAATAGTTAATACATTAATACGTAGTTCATAAACCAATCGATTTATTAATTAAACAATCAATCAATCAATCAGTAAATCAAACAATAAGTGAAGCAATCAATCAGTAAATCAAACAATAAGTCAAACAATACGTCAGTTAGTTATTAAAGTTCCCCTTTCAGACCTTACAATCTACAGGTCAGATGATGTTAAGGTCATCTGTGTCTGTGTCCAACGGTTAACGGGCAGGGTGTCATGTGACTAGCACAACGACCAACCGCCTTTACTTTTCCAAACTTAAGTCAGGTGTCCATTAGACTTGGGTGGACTCAGGGGCGCCCGAAATTAAAAATCCAAGACTTCACCGAGATTCGAACCCAAAACCCCAGGTTCGGAAGCCAAACACTGAACCACTCAGCCACCTATCAAATCAATAAGTGAATTAAAAACAACATATTGATCTTAAAAAAATAGGTCTATCAGTCAGTCAATGATTGTATCATCTAATTCTAACAGCTGCCATTTGAAATGAAATGAAAAGTTTTAATTTACTTGTTTTTAATGAGGAGTTCTTTAGCACCGAGAGATGGAATTGGCACTTCGATAATTTCCGTCACTTCTCGGAAATGTGTTCCTAGGGTCTTGGCCACCAGCTGTCTCAGTGTTTTTGGCAGGTTTTGATCCGTCATGATAGAGGCTCGATATATTTTGAACTGTACTGTTCTAAACAGAAATTAAAATGATTAAATTCTTATTATTATTTTTTTTCACACGACTTTGATTTCTGCATCTAATGATACCATTCCTCCCCCCAGAGTTCTTGGCCCATACATAAAGAAAAACTTGTGTTTAATCAGTGGCGTAACTAAGGGGGGGGGGGGGAGGGGGGAGAATTTTAAAATCCCCCCGGGCCCCAGTGGGGCCCCCAAATGGTTGTCCGAAATTTATTGTAAATACATAAATTAATATATTTGATTGACAAATAGTGTCAACGGGTGTCTTTTTTTTTTCAACATTTATGGATTAAATTTATCACAAAGACTAAACCTAGATCTAGGTCTCTCGGTACGTTGACTTTGTTGACATTTAAAAAATATTTTTTCCCAGAGAGATCAAAGTTTTTTTTAAGAGTTTGTTTTACATTTTAAACTTTGTTGCCACGAATAAAACTGCATTATATACAGCGAATTACCGGTATCTTGTTACCTTTACTAATAATAGATCTAAATGGCGAGTATTTTATGGCTACACTAATTAACCTTGAAGCAAAATTTACAGAATCGAGTATGACAGATCCAAAAGTTATTCTTAATAATGCTAGAATAGTCCATTATTCGGGTTTGGCGTCTATAATTTCAGAATTAAACTTCACACTCGAGTTATTACCCCTCTATTCATCTTTCCTCAATCTAAGGGAAACTCTATTTTTATTTCCATCTAATCCTTTTGCTTTCGCACAAAACATAAACAACAAACAATGACGTAATATCATATAATATTAGCACATCCTTCCTTTTGAAGTTATTATCACACCCTTCCTTTTAAAGTTCTTAAAAGTGATATCTACTAGCAGGGCCGCCCTAGCATTTGCGGGCCCTATGCGAAACGGATGGCGCGGGGCCTAGTCTGGGTAGGGATGAGCATAATGTCAAAATTATTTATTTTTTTTGAATTAGAAAATAGGCCTACTTTCGTCTTTGCAATAAATTTTTATCAAATGAAAGCTCGCAATGCCACTTTTTATTTATTGGCACCCCAAAATGTCAATTTCGTCTATTCTTCAGGAGATTTGAATAAATTCAAAAAAAGTTTTGGACTTTATCGTATATTTTGCCCTTCATGAGATTTCCTGGAGGCCCTGGAAAATCAGGAGGACGCGAAAACCCTGTTATTTTATATACGTTATAATGGTTTAATTTAATAATGTACACTTAGAATTAGCGCGGGTCCTATGAAAGCGCGGGGCCCACTGCCACTGCAGCCTATGCGGTCCTGTCTGCTAGGAACTTTAACAATTCGTCCACTTCTGTTTGTCTTGACTGGCACAACAAGTTCTCTAGACGTTGGTCTATAACTGTCTGTTTCTCTTTTTTTTCCAACAGTTTGCAGTTCATTGTCTCCATCGGTATCATAGTACCCAGAGATGTCTTCATCGAAACTCTTATTTAAAAAGCGTTGATTTCTTCTGTATGTTTTTCCGTTTGTCTTTATGATGTAAGATCTGGATGCTGAATGTTTTTTTTTTATGACAACTGCTTTCTGCCATGTTTGACCTAGACGAACTCTCCGACAGAATAATCTTTAGGTAGTCTTGCTTTTGCATTGTATTTCACTTTGCTTTTCATCTGTCGTTCGTTGAGTAATGTCTCTGCATTTTCAGCTACCGATGGTTTCAATAGTTTGGGATCAGTTGGAATGATTCCCTGAGTCTTCTACTCGTCAGCAGTTGTGATGGTGAATACGGCAGTCCACTTATCGGAGTATTTCTATACTCGAGCATAGCGAGATATGGATCTTTCCCATTTTTGTATGCTCTGAATACTTTTGCTTGCGCACAAAACATAAACAACCAACAATGACGTAATACCATATAATATTAGCACAGAATCTTCTTCATGCAGTGGAAAATTAAGAATTTTTTGCCTATCTTGAATTCTGGTCAAAGCTCTTGCGCCCAATTAATATAGTTCAGAAGAAACTACAAAAGTCTGGACTGCATATACGGGAAGCTGCTAAAGAAATTAGTACCCTTTCATGCTTTCTGCAAAATAATGAGAAACTGACAAAAACCCAATCCATCGAAAAAGCAAAAGAAGGTAATGAATACTATGGATTCCCTGTAATCAAAACAACCAGAAGAAAGAAAAGACTTGTTTGGAAGTTGAGTTCTAATGTAGGACTGTCAATAGAACTGAAATTCAAACGTAGCGATAGAAGTGCTGGACAGATTTCATATGGAGATGAAGGGCAGATTTCAAAGGCTGGAAAGAAAATGGATACCTTTGGGTTTCTTCTTGAACCAAGACACCTGTTAGATGAAGACCCGCTTATGAAAAACTGTGCTACTTTTCCTGTTTGTATGATGAAATAAATGACAAATCGCTTTTTCAATGATATCATTGATGCACGAGCACTTTTCATCAACAAACCAGTAATACAATCACCAATAGACATATTGCGGAAACAGGCTTCATATGGTAATTACATGTGCTCAAACTTTGCAACCTCCTCGGAATACTGCTTACTCAGGCCACTTCCATTACGTCATGTGAGAGATCATTCTCAAAGCTCAAGTTCATCAAAAGCAGCGGTTCTCAACCTTTTATGCTCGGCGACCCCTTTTTATAACCCCCTACTTAGACGCAACCCCCCCCCCCCTCGCACACACAGCAATAGAAGAATAGACAATAACAATTCATTTTTTCAATGGTCTTTGGCGACCCCTGGCTAATCGTCAATCGACCGCCAAGGGGGTCGCGACGCACAGGTTGAGAACCCCTGATCAAAAGCTATCTCAGGAGCACAATGACACAAGAAAGGCTTATCATGGCTTTAATGTTAGTGAATTCACAAATACTAGAAAGTATCGATGTAGTTGATGTTATAGATGTCTTTGCTGCACAGAATGCACGACGTGAAGCAATATCAATTTAGATTTGTCACATGTGCATTATTTAACTAATAAACAAAGGTATTATTCATTAAAAGAGTCTTGATTACTTTTGGTTAAGTTTACTGATATACTGAACCAATTGGATTTGGGGCTTATATATTTTTGCGTACATTATCCCATGTCATATGTCGAATGTCAAAATGCAAGGGGCCCCCAAAGAGGTCAATCCTCCCGGGCCCCCAAATCCCTAGTTACGCCCCTGTGTTTAATGTTTTAACTCTTTCTCTCCGTAATTACTTGTCCACATTTTGGAAGGAATTCACGTAACGGAGGTGGGAACCACCAGTTTTTCTTGAGCCAGGCGCGAGTGGCCCGTAGTTTACGTCTTGGGAATACAGCAATGTAGCATGCAGGCAATGTTTGTTTATACTGGCGCTTTTTTAAAATATAAATTGTAGAGTCTGTCTTACGGTCTCAGGCAAACACTAACTGGTCTCACAATTTTTCATCCAGTGTTTTAAAAATAGCTTTAAAAGAGAGAAGGAGAGAGATAGACCGAAAGGATGGGTGAGAAAGAGGATGAGAGAGAGAGAGAGAGGTTGATATATTTATTGAGAGAAAGAATGATGATAAAAAAGACCGAATGTCGAAAGTAGAGAAATGCAAATAAGTTGCAATGAAATATTAGATTCAAAACTGTTGAGAGAGAGAGAGAGAGAGAAAGATTGAGATAAAGGTAGAGAAAGAATGAGAGAGTTGGGCCGGGATGGATAAACATGACAATGGGAGGTAAGAGAGGAAAAATGTGTGTGTGTGTATTAGAGATAAAAAAAAAGAGAGGAGAGATATAGAGGAAGGAGTGCTCTACGAAACATATTGATAGTTTTTCTACAATTAAACATACCTGCCATACCTTATTAGTTTGATTATAGATAATAGAACAGTCTTCTCACTAGCATATTGAGCTAATGTGTCACAGTTTTCGTAGAGAAAAAGTTTACACGACTCCAGAATTCCTAAATGTGTTGTTCTTAAAGTTTCCAGCATTCCTTGTGGACTGATTATCATTTCGTTCTAGCTCAATTCTCCTTCAAACAGCTTCACAGTGCTAAACCGTTGCACGCAGTGCATCATTGTGCCACACAATGCTACTTTGTGCCACACGGTGCTACATTATTCTACACTGTGATAAATCGTGATAGACAATGCAACACAGTACTAGATAGTGCCACACCGTGCTACATCGCGTTACATCGTACCACATAGTTCTACACCGTGCCACATAGTACTACATCGTACCACACTATTCTACATCATATCGTGTCACACAGTGCTACATCGTGACAAATAGTACTACATCGTACCACACAGTGCTACATCGTGCCATATTGTGATAGATCGTGTCACAAAGGGTTACATCGTGTCATACAGTGCTACATCGTGACAAATAGTACTACAACGTACCACACAGCGCTACACCGTGCCACTTAATGCTACACTGTACCACAAAGGCTTACATCGTGCCACATAGTGCTACATCGTGCCAGACAGTGTTACATGATTATACACTGCGCTACATTGTACTACATCATATTACACAGTGCTTATTCGTGTCTCACAGTGCTGCATCGTGCTAAATAGATACATCGTGCTACCTCGTACCTTACAGTGCTACAGCATGCTACCTTGGACTCTATGAATGGCTATATCTTCACAAAATAGACCATAACCATATTTACAGATATAGTGACTAGAAAGGTACAGACCTATGCTAGAACTACGTACCAAGGTACCACTAAAACTGATATGACTTAGTACAAAGTTCAAAAACTGGATGATACTGCAGTTTTGTTGTTGACATTAATGTCAGAAGACATGAAGACCTAAATACTTTATCACACATGATTATTAACCTGTTTCTCAACCTAAACAAATCTAGGGCTCTTAATGATATGACGCATAACAGATTTAAAACACGGGCATTGCTACAAATGTACGACAGAATTTGAAATATAGTGATTAGTGGCGTGTTTGACTATGTGAATCTAGAGTAGGCTAGGAATTATTATTTCAAGATTTGACACGAGCTGTGTTTGCTGAGTGCCTAAAGGCAGTCAATGCACTTTCTCATGGATGCCCTCTCTCGGCATGTTTTCATGGAAGATTGGGCTGAGAGTGCTAAGCATGTATGTGTTGTGTATTTATGTTTCTTGTTGTGTGCTGTGAACTGATCTGTTCTTATGTGTCAAAATGTCTTGGTGTCAAGGTCAGCTTGTGTGTGTGTGTACTGTGTTATCAAGAACTGTTTTGTCATTCTTGTTCAATAAAGCCTAGGATCAAGACATGTCTTCTTGTAGTGTTTTATTAGGTTACAGTATGTCTCCTGTGTGGAAAACATGCAGCGGGGTCACCAACTTATATAGCAAGTGAATAGCAAAAATATTTATATAGGAGTCTACGTAATATCTACCTTAACTGTGCCAAAGTTTAAACCCAATAAATACCCAATTAATATGACTGCACACTGACTTTACCGCGTTGTAATGGCAAAGTATATATAGCTAAGCGCACATAAATTACATTTCCGAAACAATTAATATCGAAGGTAGGTTTCCACCTAAACAAAATTGTTAGAGGAAAGAATAACCAAAAAGAGGCATTAAGCCCTAAAATAAGAGGCGTGAGCTCATAAAAGAGGTATATAAGCCCAAAAAACATAACAAAACACATTATTATATAGACACAGATGCATGTGTCATAAATTCCAACTATTTTTTGTTCATCAAGTGTTTGTTAGAAAATAAATGTGAATCATGACAATAAAAAACTTGCACACTTTAAGAAAAACGGAACAAAAATATTAACTTGGTATTAAATGATCTAATGAACTGGCACTTACGCTCCTGTAGGGCTAGCTGTAGACGCACAACTTATAAACACAGGGTAGATCCTTAAACTAGTGAACAAAGCGTAGGCCTAGGTACGCATTAAGTTATACCTTGTGACAGTTCACGTTTTGACATTTTTTCACCACTGATAAACGGCTTCGAGGCTAACGGAACGCAACCGTAACGTGAACAGAGAATGGTGGGGTGACCTGTGGGGGGGCGAGAGAGAGAGAGAGAGAGAGAGTTGACCTTGGGCATGAGAAAAGATATTTAAGAGATATGTTAGAGCCAGCTCAAAAGTTTATCAGTATTGCATGTAACAGTTTTGTCTCCAATATTTAGTATGCCAGACCTAGACCAGTCGTTCTAGAAGGCCCCAACACTGACCTGCAACGTCACAATCTGTGGGCAGTTTAGACCAATTGCAGTTGCCACGTCACATGTCTGTAACGAATGGCCTCGGCCAGACACAGATAAAACAGACACAAACTTACCAAACGCAGACACAAACTTAACAAACACAAACTTAACAAACACAAACTTAACAAACACAGACTTAAAAAACACAGACTTAACAAACACAGACTTAACAAACACAGACAACTTAAAAGACACAAACTTAACAAACACAAACTTAACAAACACAAACTTAACAAACACAGACTTAACAAACACAGACTTAACAAACAACAGACTTAACAAACACAGACTTAACAAACACAGACTTAACAAACACAGACTTAACAAACACAAACTTAACAAACAACAGACTTAACAAACACAGACTTAACAAACAACAGACTTAACAAACACAGACTTAACAAACACAGACAACTTAAAAGACACTAACACAACAGACACAAACTTAACAACCACAGACTAACTAACTTAAACTTATCATACCTAGAACATGGGCCTACAAACATATCTTTCTTATCTAAAAGTGAGCTATATCTCAACATTCAAATGACAATCTCATTTAAACCTGTTTTGTTATGCTAAAAATATGGCCTATAACAACCCACAACTACCATGTATGCGAGTATCATGTATGTAATTTGATATTTAAAAAAAAATGTTTGAAAACATGTACTATTTGATTAAATTAACAGCACAGCTAGAAAGAAAAGTATAAGGTCATCATGCCAAAGACTTTCCTACAAGGGACAGAACCAGGGAAGAAAAAGGGAAAAGAGGCAGACTATATCAAGGATTCCTCGTACCTCTCACTTTTACTAAGATTCTACCTATATCGGAAACTGGAGAAAAAAATTAACAAATCACCTACGGCGCCTCAAAGAAGTTTAAGACTATAGAATATGAATATGGGGATGAATATTAAATTTTTTATGCAATTATTTTAATATATGTAATGCGAATTGTCTAAAGTAAACAAACAAACTAGATTGCAGGTATTACTATAAGTGATTAGATTGTTTGTTTCTGTGTGTTATAATCTCTACTCAATTTCCTGCAATGTGACTAGAAGTTTCGAGGGCCGGATAGAACCGCATCACGAGTCGGATATGGCCCGCAGGTCGTAAGGTGAATATCATTGAATAGAAGGCCAAGATATAGCTCAAATATTTGTAAATGTCAAATAAAAAAAAAAAAAAATGTGTGTGGTTTGTACCTTAATCTCGAGTACATCAAAAAGTAAAAGTCATAACTTGTCCAATAAAATGATTGTTTGGCTAAGTCTATCAAATATATTGCTCATTGTACATGTAATATTCAAGACTTGCTTTTATATTCCTCATTAATCTTCGGACTCGGAAGCTAACCTCATTGTTATCAAACTTTTCTGGGAATTGGCGCTCGTTAAATAAAAAAAATGATGAAAATGGAATCATGGTGGCAAGAGACAGGAGATGCGGGCATCAAAAATGAGGTTCTTTGTAATGCTACGAATGCATACATCCAGTTTTCGATGCGTAATCAAACTTTATATATTTGTAGAGAATTAGGCTTACACCTATAATATAACACATGGGCGTAGCCGGGAGGGGAGGGTCTTCAAACCATCACTTGCCTCAGACCTCATTGTCTGAAAGGGAAATTTTACTTACTGCCCAGTGCAGCCAACTTAAGCAAACTACAGTCCCCAAATTTCATGAGCGTAGCCAAAAGGGGTTTTGTGGTTTCCCTTCCCCCTCCAGTACAAAAACTAAAGCATTTTACCATTTTCTATCAGTCGCAGGACTCCATTGAATAGCAGAGTTGGTTTTTTAATTTTTTTTTAGCGGAAGAGTAGCAGGCTAATTGCACTGTAGATACCTCAGAATATGCATTTTTAAAGTTTAAAATAACGGAAATAATGCTTCGCCTCGGACCCCACTAGGGGGGAGCTCACAGCGCTCTCCCGGACTTCCTAGCTGCCCTTTGGTGGTGTGTAATGTCTTTCCACTAATTATAGGAAGAGAGTATACTAGGGAAAAAAAACGTTTGAAAGAATGAAAGATCAGAATGTAATGAAGATTAAGTACATATACACACACACACTAATATATATATATATATATATATATATATATATATATATATATAGGCCTATATATATATATATATTGCGGATTGGGTTAAAAATGACATGCCTTTTGTGGGCCGGTTTATTTGGTAACGCCCGGGCCGATTTTGATACCCAGTCCGCCCCTGCCTCAGCTTTTAGCTTTTGACTTCAGTTGTCGAGCTGTTTACATCCTAAGAATCCTTGGGCCTTGGCCTCTTTATTAGGCCTTTGCCTCTTTTTTGGGCTATTTGCCTCTTTTTTGGGCTATTTGCCTCTTTATTGGGCTATTTGCCTCTTTTTTGGGCTATTTGCCTCTTTTTTGGGCTATTTGCCTCTTTTTTGGGCTATTTGCCTCTTTTTTGGGCTATTTGCCTCTTTATTGGGCTCTTTTTTTTTTAAACAAAATGATACATATTTAATTAGTAAGCACACAAATTAAATAGTTATATTTCAAAGTACTTCATTGGCAGTTGTGGCAATGCAAATAATTACATTTAGGTTGTCATAATATTTTAACGTTTAAAATTGCTTTGTATATTGCGCTTTTTTTCCAATGAATATTTTTTAAAATTTAAAGTACTTAACATATATATAGTGAGAATGTCGACGGTAGTTAATTAAACAGAAACAACCAAAAAGTTAAAGTAGAAAATTAAATGATATTTAAACATTTTAAACATCGTAGTCAGGTTTGGTCTTTTTTTCACACTTTGTCTCCATTGCTTATGGTTGCTTCCATATTGCTTTGCTACATTACACCAGTTCTTTATATTAATTTCTATCAAACGTGCACACACATCTATATGTGTACACACTTATGCGAACATAGGCATTTAAACATTTATATTGTTTCTTTTATTGTCTCCCTTCCTATGAAAATTTTTGATCTCCTCCCTTGAGATTCGGAAAACTACTTCCTCATCATCAAGGTGGAAATCCTGTCTTGTAGAGTCAGTATCTCGGGAGTTTCTGTTCTGAGACAATTTCTCTGTGGCTTTTTTTTTTTGGTCACAGGGGTCAATAAGAGTCGTACAGAAAGTTATTTTCTATCTATCTATCTATCTATCTATCTATCTATCTATCTATCTATCTATCTATCTATCTATCTATCTATCTATCTATCTATCTATCTATCTCTCTCTCTCTCTCTCTATATATATATATATATATGTCTATATCTATATCTATATCTATCTATCTATCTATCTATCTATCTATCTATCTATCTATCTATCTATCTATCTATCTATCTATCTATCTATATATATATATATATATATATATACTTTTTTTTTCTTGAATATTTCCCCCCCCCCCTTTATTTTCTCCCCTTTTCTTTTTTTTTCCTCTTCCCCTCTTTAATATATTATTTCTCTGTAGACTGCACAAGCATGCGCAATATTGACAATGGAGGTGGAGAATTGTTTTGTAACATTAGTAAAAAAGTGACATATGTAAAAAAAAAAAAAAAAAAAAAAAAAAAGGATGAACTACTAATTTAGTAACAATTTGATGCAAAAGTTTGTTGAGATATGAGGTTATGTTGATGCTCAATATAAGAACAACAGAAGAAGTACAATGTCTGCATAAAAAGTAGCAGTCTGCAAGGTAGTAAGAAATCATATATTTGTATGTGGACTGCACAGGCATGCGCAATACGGATAGTGGTGGTGTTTTGCAATAGTCATTTTTTTTTTTAGGAAACCTCAACATTTGTGCTGTTCATTTTTAGCTTTTTCATCCTAGGAATCCTTGGGCCCTAGGCCTCTTTTCTTGCCTCTTTTTTTTTTGGTATTTCATTCACCTCTTTCTGGGCTTTAGCCTCTTTTTTGGGCCTCCTTTTTTTAAAATAAAATTTTATTCAAAAGAAAAGACATAATATATTATTTTATATCAATAATAATACAAAGAATATTTCATAAAAACAAAGTTTTGTGAAGGAATAGTTTCAAAAGCACAATTCATGATTTCCATCATGGACATCGAGTAGACTGAAGCAAAGGTCCAGAAGATAATGACAATTTGAACTAGAAATTGATGCCAAAGTCAATTTACATACATGTTGAAAGTTTTTACTAAAGTCAAATATTCTCGGCAAGACATTTAAAAAAAAAAACATTTTTTTTTACTAATGAAAATATAGATGAATGTATCAAGAAAAAAAGGAATAACAAGTGATATGCCACCGACATATATTCCAATACTTTTGGTATGTTTGTGGATTGCAGCAAGCGTTCTTAAAAAAGAACAAGGTGAATGTCATAAAATTATAAACTCTCCCTTTCTTGACAATTTTTGATTATCTCCCTTGAGGTTAATTGTTTTTTTTTTTTTTGTTTTAGGATACCTCAGCTTTTTAGCTTTTGACTTCAGTTGTCGAGCTGTTTACATCCTAGGAATCCTTGGCCCTTGGCCTCTTTATTAGGCTTTTTTTTTTCAAAAAGATGCATATTTTATTAGTAAGCGTACAAATTAAGTAGTTACATTTTTAAAGTACAATGATTGCAAAACATAACAATGCATGGTCGTAGCCAGGATTTTTATTCGGGGGGGGGGGGGGTATTTCTGGTATTGAATGCCAAATTTTGATGCCCGTTGCCGACACTGCGGGGAATCAGAAGAGACGGTGGCGCACGTCTTGCAAGAGTGTCCGCAGCTCCGCGAGCTGCGGGAGGACGTATCTAGTGGTTTACTAAATTTGTATGGAAGCTACGAGGCACTACGCCAAACAGCAGAGTTCCTTACCAGGGCACTACGGGAGACCTAGGTCTCCCTGCCTTGTCACCAATTGGAGTTCATCTCAGGTATTGAATGCCAACAAAATGCATATTCTAAGGTATCTACACTCCTTTTTCCTGTTATTTCAAAAACCTAGTGTGATATTCTTACTGACTTAGACCCTCCCGCACCGTTCGGCGCATTTGCCGTCAAGCTGTGTCCACACAAAAAATCTGTCACTGGTAATATCTGAAACCTCTTCCCACCTGCTCTGAGGACCTCCATGAATGTGTGGCGCAAATTTGTACTAGGATATCATCCCATTTCTTATTATGAGTAATTCATTTTGTCGGAGAACATGTCCCGCAAACCTCATGCGACGCTCTGTCACAACCTTACTAAGAGGTTGACTCCCAGTTCGGCATAGGATTTCCTTGATTGAGACCCGATCTCTATAACTGACTCCTAAAATCTGTCTTAGCCATCTTTGTAGAGCCACATTTAGTGTTTTTTCAATTTCGGCAGATGACTATTCATTGCTCTTTTTTAATGGAGCCCCGCCACTGGTAGAAATGTGTAACCTCTCTTGAATACGCTCTTGGAATTAGGTGACTGTAGTTTGCTTTAGATTTTATATCGAAATGTTCAAGTGACCCTTCAGTTGTCTCCCCTCAGCTCTTGGACACTCTTGTAAGATATGCACATCTGTTTCTTCTGCCTGCCCCATTATTTTTAGCAGGAAAAAAACAACAGTATGCCATTTGTACGAAAATAATATTTACACGCTTCCAACCTTATCTGCTCTCTATAAAGGAATTGACTTTGAACCTGGAAAACAGATAAAATGATATTTCTGTGAAAAAACATTTGCGCATGTCTGTAGACAATATTTCCTCCTAATTTTCAAATCTACTCAACATCTCATTTGCACTTGCCAGAAATCCAATGAAGGTCAAAGTTAAAGGTTTTTAGGAGACTGAAATAGTTCAACAGTGAAACTTTTCTCTTTAATTACACAAATCTGGATCAAAAGTTTGCAGTCATGTTCCGATAAGTCTCTGTTGCACCTTCTGCTATATTATCACAATACAGTAACAACACTGATGTTTAAAAGTTACACTCCATTTTTATGGACGTAAACAAGAGAAGATAAAACAACCTTGAGAGTGTAATACACACTAATGACACACTTAAGAGAAAAACGTGAACATACTGAACAGAAGAACAAGGGAGACTACAAGGCAACAAACATACACACACACAACATACATAAACATGAATACATATATAAATCTAACACCTTCTTCTTCCAATTGCAATACGAAAAATTCTCAAAACAGCTTGTTGGTTACCAAGTTTTAATACAGAAAATTGTCACATATGTATGGAATGTGACTATGGAATATGGGCAACGCAATGGACACATCATAAAAAAAACTGATTTTCTTTATTTGTAATTGTATAATAAGAAGAAACATATATTTAAAGAATATAATTTTATGTTGTGCCGTGATTAATCATTAATGCAATGCAAATCAGATATCCACATTAGGCATACAATTATAATTTTGTAACATCTGCCCGCTGCCATCCCCCGTCTTCCTGCGGGAAACATGTAAAACATGTACGTAACTCTTTTTCAAGCTGTAGGGGAAGTCGCTCCGAATCTAATACAATCAATCTTTTCTGTCTTAGAAAGTAATGATCTTTAGTTTTCAAAGTTTAGAGATATTGCAATACCATTTTGCGGATTTCAAATATGTAGAGTTTATTTCTGTTTCCGTTTTCTGTACCCCGGATACACCAAAAACAAACGTTCACTATTTATGGATAAATTTTATGAAAATCTCCAATAAATGGGAACATTGTATATGAAATATGAAGCAAAATAATTCCGTATGCATTAACTCTTTCTCTCCGTAATTATTTTTTCACGTTTTGGAAGGAACTCTTCATTTTGCTCATTACTATTTCTCTACCATGTTATGATTGGGCTTCAATAGCTTTGTTGTTTGTTATCAGAAAATGTTTTATGTGGTATAGAATTAAAGGGAAATGCATGCTCTTTTTATATAATTCAAAGTCAAGTTTTAAGAAGTAAATATTAATTTAATTTAAATGAGGTAGAAATCAACGATGGTATCGTCGATTAGGAGAGAAAGAGTTAAGCCATTAAAAGTCTGCTTATAATTGAACAGGTAGCTCATAAAATAAAGACAAAATTATTCCATTACATGAGATCCATTAGCCTTGGTTGAATACCCACCTTAAAGAAGGAGAAGCCTGAGCCCAAACCACTGCTGCCTTGCGGCTCTACCCAAACATGGGAAAGACTTCGGCTGTCAGCCCTGAAGAAAAATCTGGAGCACTTGGTGCTACACCCTGGCAGAACCTCAAAGCTATACCTGGCAGAACCTCAGAGCTACACCCTGGCAGAACCTTTGACGCTGCTTCCAAACTGTATCGGGTATTTCTCGTTCCTTTAGAGTTTAGATGCATCAGCTGAGTGGAAAGGGGGAACCGTCGCAACAGCGTTACAACCATGACCTTGACCCAAGTATTCATCGGATCATCCATTTCCATATGATAATCTATAAGCGTTTCGCGACTGAAAGACGCCATATTATCATGTCAAACTTTTAAAGTTTTTTGGATTTACAAGAAAAACATTTAAACATATACAAAATTAAAAAAAAAACATTTATCATTCGTAGTTGAATCAATAGTTAGGGTTACGGTTATGAAGCCTAAAGTAGATATTAACTGAAATTGCTGTTTGATGAAGCTTTTTTCTGTTAAAATTTAAATGCAAATCAGACGTGTGTTCTGCGCCATTGAATACAGGTTGGAAGGTCCAAAGGATCTTATTAATACTTTTTCCCGTTATTTTCCAAAATATATAGCAAAAAAAAAAAAAAAAAAGAATACTATGGTATCACAACAACATCTCTATGCGCTAATTGAATGCACGTTGCACTCTGGTCAAGACTCTCTTATGGGAAGTTGTGTGCTTCTTCCGAGCAAAATTCTGAACAGTCCGTTTTGTTTTGTTTGTAAAATGTTTTACATGTTTCGGAGTTGAAGATAATTACTTCCTAGTCCAAACCTCCCGCAGGACGACGGGGGATGGGAGAGGGCAGGGTTTGAACACGGGACCATCGATAAATCTGAACGACAGTCCAGCGTGCAAACCGCACGACCAGGCAGTCCATATTTCAACATTGTCCGTGTTTTCCCAAACCTTTTCCTTAATGGAACAATTCGCACATACTGGGTATTTAGCGGAACACTTAGCTTATTTTTTTTTTAAAGAAAGGTTAATTCACGTGGTGGTCTACAAGCGAATTATTTCAATAGTTCGTGGAACACCTATTCAGTCCTCACAGTACACTTGGGTTCCGAGGAACACAGTTTGGGAAACGCTGGTCTACGTTGTTGATTCTTTGCCTAGACGCTTGTTTAGTTCTCGTTTTAATGGCCTGAGGTATTTCGCCGAGATGTTTAGCGTTGTGACAAGCTTTACGACCTACAGACTTTCTTTTTACGTTTCGGAAGGTTTCCTTGCTGTCTTTAGGTGCAAACAAACATTTTGAGATTCAACTTGGTTGCTCTTCGAATTGGCTAAATGATTTGAGCATCATCAAGTCTAAGAACAGAGGCTTCTAGTTTCTACATCAGTGGTCTTTAACCTTTTTGGCCTACCGCAACTTTTCGTATTTTTTCTTTTACAAAATCCGCCAGCGCCCCCCTCTAAGAAAAACACTAATAAAGAAGCGTGAGAAGGCGACTTTGAACAAAATATCATCAATTTATTAATTTTTATGCTGTCAATAACACTTATACCGCATGGGAGACGACCGCTTGCCAAAGGCGATCTTCTTTGGCGAGCTTAGAGGATGACGACGTTACAAAGATGCTCCCGTAAGCGCTATAAAGATCCACTAGGCACCATTGCGCCCTCACTGGCATAGAGGAAAGTACCTGGCAGCATATGACCTCTGAGAGAGACAGCTGGAGAGCTCTCACAATAGCTGCGGGACAAACATTTGAGACTTCATTATTGAAGACGCGCAAAAGACAGAAAGAAAACCGCCGGCGGATAACGACTTTTCTGCATATAATTCGGGCAACTATGCAGACTGGGTCTGCGTAGTTATGTGAAACACTGCATTCAGCCTTAACCTTCGTAATCGAAGACATTGCCATTATTATCATTATACAAAAATTATGTCAAATAATTTGCAGTGCTTACACACAAAAATTAATCTCAATGTCACGACTTTCTTTCAAATTCTAAGAATAGTCCCCTTTTAAATTATTGAATATTAGGGCCAACTGTTATTAGGTTTAATTGTAAATTTAGTTTTATTTTTAATATAAACATTATTATTGCTGAATTCACTACAAAATGAAATTAAGCTAATGGGAACCTTGTGCCTCATGCAGTCTGACAATAATAGAAATTTCAAGCTTTTAATTAGCCAAAGCAATGCTAAATCTGGGTTAACTACGTATGTTGATGAAAGAGCTAACAAATAATTCCATTTTCGAAAACAGTTTTGAAATTTTACTGAAACATTTAAGTGCAGCCTGTTGTGCCCCTTGTGTTAACAGTCTTTATACTGAAGATATATTTTGTAAATCTATGTTTTCCTGCAACTCAACATCAGTAACAGATGTTTAATAATTGTCATTTATATTAATTTTTAAAAATTTATTTACATCCTAGAAGCGAATCGTAATTTCTTCATAGAGCATTGTTATGTGAATTGCATAGATATCGGTTTCCATGGGCAGTAATTCATTTGTAAAACTCTTTAAAATAGATTTCAAATTTCGATATAAGAAAAAATGATATAATCAATGAAAGCCCATCTCTTTCCTAGAAGTCGGAGGTTGGTTTCATTCATTTGCGTTAGATGCCTACCTTGTAAAACAATTTGTTTTTAGCCTGCTTTAAGTCATTGACGACGGTTAAATCTTACTGTTTCTAAAAAAAAAAAAATTATTTAAGAGATTAACAAAACAAGCAATGACTAACCCCTTTCGAAATCCAGCGAAATTCAGTTTACAACAAAGAGTCTTAACATCTTTCTCATCATATGTTTCACAAAACTGTTGAAAGATGCGCAAAACCACTGTTCTACATAGAAAAGTAAATATAGGGGAGATAATTAGATAATTAAAAAAAAGTTTCCGCTAATAGATCTTGCGATTTAAAAATCTATAAATAGAAAAGACAAGATTATTTCGAAAAAAAAAAGGGGGAGGGGATTTAATTTAATAATTAATTTAATTTCAGCTTCATGCTAAGTCTACTATTGCGAATCAATAAATGAATTTGAATTATTAAGCGTATTTCTGCTTGGTCTACAGTTTGTGTTCAATCTTTTCGTGATTTCTAGTTGAAGGATTGGAATATTTTTTTTGCAAAGAAAAATTCTGTTACGTCTGACTTAAAGTAATCAAATATCTCTGGATAATGAGCCATCAGTTTTTACAAAGCTTATACACACTATGACCTGCTGTCTGTCTGGTAAAAAGTGTGTACACATTATTTCTCCCTCACCCATTCTCGGATCAAGTTGAAACTTCGTAAAATTATGAATTGTTATAGACAGGACACGTATCAATAATAATTCAATGTAACCAATTAGACAATTAACTACTGGTAGTTAAGTGTGTTGTTTGATACCAACCAACATGGGAAACTAATACTTGAATAATCACATTTTTGATTTTTGTTGGGTTTAATTGTTAACTTAATTTCTCCCTAGCATATTCTCCAATCAAGTTGATACTTTAAACAATTAATTTTTATACCAAAAAAAAAACACAACATTAATCAATAAACAAAAATACTCAAGTAGCCAATTAATTACTGGTAATTAATTCTTATGTATGATTTAGAATAAGGGTAATAACTTTTACATTATTGATAGATATAGTTTTAAGAGAGAGTTCTTTCCCTTAAGATCCGCTTTTTTTTTTTTTTTTCTTTCTTTTTTTTAAGGATTTTAAAAAATATTTTGCTTGTACCTCCAGTGCTGTGACATTCCCATCGTAAGACTCCTATGCATTCAACACTTAAATCCATTGTAAGACAAAGCTTATGTATATACAAGAGACACCAATCTGTTGTTCATAAATTTATTTCTTCAAGTGTTGATCTCACACTCTCAAAGTAATTGTTACAAAAATTTTATCATAAAAATTTTACAGTTTTTTTTTCAAGTGTAACATGTAACAATATATGCAGACAGACACACATCCACACATGCCATATCTGGACATCCTCTCATCAACATCAAGCCACACAATTTTTCTTTTAATAGCCTTTGTAAATCAAATGTATGCCTACACTAAAATGTAACCCCTAAATAATCAAAAGATAAAGAATACAAATTGATTTAAAAAAAAAAAAAGAATATAATATAGCACTAATAATGTACATCATCTTGATTACAAACATCTGAAGTTGAGTCTTAATTTAAAAAGAAACAAAAGACATGTCTTGAAATAGCCAAGTTAAAAAAAAACAAAACAAAAAAGATTAAAGCGTTCTTCATCAGAAAATATTTGTTCTAGTGAATTACCTGCTCTGTTTTATTATGCTGCATACACACTAGACACACACCAGGCCTTAAGAACGAGACACATCACTTGATGTAAACATATGAAAAATCTGGTAGTTGGTTAATCTAAAAATATGCATAACTTTGTGTACAAAAGAAACAAAAAAAACATTTAAAAGTTCATTTAGTAGTGACAGTTTTCCTATTCTTCTATGAAGGTTAAAAATTAAAAGAGACTTTACATATTTTAGACCTACTATTATTGCACCATAATCACCGAACTATATATATTTTTTCTTTGTATATAAATGCATGTATCATGATGACATATATATCCAGCATATTTTTGTATAATAATCATTTTTTTTTTTACTAATCTTTTTTTTAACAATTGTTGGGAAAATATTGCCTTAACTGACCCACAGACCTAAATATTTAAATATAGAGAGTTATCTATCAGACTAACATAGCTATCAACATAATCAGCTAATTCAACAAGCTTTCATGTATTAAAAAAACCCTGCAAAGTTGATCATTTAGTTGTGAAAAGTGTTTCTGAGTTCATACATTTATTTACACTATTCAGTTTAAAAAAAAAATGTACAAACTTTTATAGCTCGACATACAACAAATTTGTTGTAATTGATATGCAGATAAAGAGATTTCGTTACATTGCTGTCATAACATTACTGTTAGAATGGCATACATAATATGTGATTAGTTTAAATTTAAAATTTGGGGGCTACTAAAATGAGGCTTGGAAATCAACAGTTACCAAGGAAACCAGAGCTAAGTGATATGTTGATGTGATATGGCTGTTCATAGTTAAACTAAGCACCACTCTCGTGCACAGGAAGAAAGGCCCAATCTGAATATCTGCAACCACGTTTTCACATTCACTCCACTGCAAACATTCAAACTTCATTCCATTCAAATCAATCCGATTCAATTCCAAGTCAATCAGATTCAACCCAAGTCAATCCGATTCAATCCACAAGATGCAATTATTATGTTACATTGAATCCAAGAGACAATCATTCATTTAGTTGACGTAACTTCCTTGTCTTGTTATTGTCAGTCTATTTACAGTAACACTGACCCCCCCTCCCCATCCCACTTCTGAATAAATTACTTTTGTGTAGTGTTTGCTGTCGCCCCCATAAAACAGCCAACCTTCTTTCTAATCTGTACAAAAACAATAAAACATATCACAAACACACAAAACGTTACATTCTGGAGTAACAAAGTCAAACTTGTATAGTTCAGTGCAGGTTAACATAAAGAAAAAATGTTTAAAACACATTAATTGAAGCTCAATGACCAGTCAAAGTTAAGGTTTAACAAATGAAATAGTAGTAACATTAAATTCTGAAATTAATTAATGAATACAAAATATATATTCTTACTATATTATTAACTTAACAACCATATGATTAATAAATGATTCTACTTAAAAAAAGCTTAAAAATAAAATTATTCCATTTGGTATTAATGTTCAAAATTTTTATACAAATATTTTTGTATGAAAACATGAAGAAAAAAAAATCAATAAGCTGTACATACAAATTAAGACCTAAAACAGATTTTGCAACATGTTGCAATTTTACATGCTTACACACACACACACAACTACACTTATAAACAAACAGACACAATGAAAGAATTTTGAGGAAAAAAATCTGGCACGCAACTAATTTACACCCAATCATCATCACAGATTCATAAATATGTTCAATCATTGGTCAGAAACTCTCATGTGATTTTTAGTTTTTACATCATTCAATAACAAAGAAGCAAATTGATTGGTCAGTTCAATGAATGTGTTTGACAGTACAGAAACATAAATGGAGGCAAAGAGGGGGCTGTGTGTCTGGGGAGTGGTGTCATAAAAAAAAATTCTTTTACAAAATTACATTCGACAACAGTGAAATTATTTTAGTTTAAAAATCACAATAGTGGTTGGCAAGTAAAGAAAGCTGTTACCATGGTAACAACTAGGATCATATTATACAAGTTCACCTGGGTGATTACATAGAAACGTATATAGGTATGCAATAATGAGTATGTACAATAATGTAAAAATGTGGAGAAGAAAAAAATATTTAAAAATAAGATGTTAAAAATTTTTTGTTTGAAAATCTCAAGTAACTAATTATTCTTTATCATTAACAAAGCTTAACAAAAATGTAAAAAATCAAACTATTATCTTGTAGCAAAATAATTTAATATTTAAAAAAAAAAAAATGCTTACTCTGAAACATAATGGTAACAAAATTAATAGAATTATATAAATTTTAGAAACTCAAAAAAAAACTACAAATAAAACATGATATTCTGGAATATTTATATAAAATGACAATGTAGCAGAAGGAGATAATTCCTACAATATAATTATATCCATACAATATATGTATACATTAAAATTTATAGATAATGCAAAAAAAAAAAAAAAAACGCTGTAAGGCATTGTTGGTGGGCAAGAAGTTGAAGTTATTTTGTTTCCTTTCTTGTGATGTGTGAATGTTTTTAAATAATTGTAAGTTTGTTTTTGACACAGTAGAAAAGAAAACAAAAACTGGAAACAAATATGGCTACTGTCGTAGATAATGCTAGTAACAGCTGGACGTTAAAGTAAGCTAAAATTCTCAAAGCCAAAGTTAGGATTAGTTAAATATTTAAACTAGATCTACATTCGATATACATGAAGTAACTTGCCAAATATGATCAGACAATTTTGTACAGAAGTTTTTCACCTAGAATAAACCTATCTGATATTTTCACAAATTATTTTTAAAAAAATGTAAATTTAATTTCTCTAAAAGAAGTTGATATAAAAATTAAACAGTCCACAGACTGAAGAAACCATTGTTTAAAAATTTTGGTGATAATAAATAGACAAGAAAAAAATTATCACAATGATTAAACAGAACAAACAGAAAAACAAAAAAAAAAAAAAATCTGCAAGACTATATGTAAGATTTAGACAAGAGGAGATAATTAAGATAAAGGGAGGCAATATTCAACAAGGATGTGAAAACTGTTTGGCTTTTTTTGTGAATATAAGGGGGAAAAAATGAAATAAAATTTTAAAAAAAAAAAAGCGTAAGACAGAGACAAATGATGAAACAGTAAAGCCTTAAATGGATTTCATAAAAACTGGAATAACAGAGGGCATAACTACAGACAATGGTTTAAGTGCCTTTCCTAAAATATTTCTAAACATTTCAAACAAAACAAAACTTTTCATTATTTTACTTTCGGAAATATATACTACTGATGTACAATCATCAAAAATTGTATCTATATATTTAAACTTACTGCAACATTTTGTATTGTAATTGTAGCCAGGCAATAGAATATGTCATTTATAAAATAATAAAAAATAATTGGCCCATGTCTGTAGTTACTAATGACAGGCTAAAGAAGTTTATACATTTTTGTTTTTCACTAGACTACAACCACACTTTATTTCCCTAAGAGCCTCTTAAGTTTCTGCCCTCAGGAGAAACAACATGTCCATTAGCAAGGACAACTAGGATGACATGGGAATGAATGTAGTGACATCATAGAAATCTGTTGGCATTCAGCAAGCTTAGATTTGTGTTGAAAACATCAACAATAAAAAATATACATATCTCTATGTTCTCCCCACCCCCTCTCTCAACGTCATTCTTAATGTGAACATTCCATTCATGGGCCAATATGGGGTTAACATTGGAAAGCAAGGCCAATGTGGATGAATTCCGTGAAACGTAATGAATCAAACAAATTATCCGCCATCAGCCATTTTTTTTAGAATGAATTGTTAACAAGTTCATACTCAACCATCGTGAATGAAT
Organism: Biomphalaria glabrata; assembly: GCF_947242115.1. Lineage (NCBI taxonomy): Eukaryota > Metazoa > Mollusca > Gastropoda > Planorbidae > Biomphalaria > Biomphalaria glabrata. The sequence goes on from NC_074720.1 coordinate 8,976,984, forward strand.
TTTCGTTAACATCCCCCCCTGTGTTAAATCACTGGAATGAACAGGTACAAAAAATAAAACAAAAAGGTTATATTTGTTTTAATATGACACGTCTGACATATCGAATCATTCAGAGAATCATCCAATCTAACTCACTGCTGTCATTCTCAATACATCGCAGGTACTAGCATGCTAATAAGGTCAAAGTTAATAGAACACTAAATGCTATACAGGAAACTAAACTGCTGATGCTGTGGCAGGATAAACAGGGGGCAGAGTTCTCTATCTTGCCTGCATCTGCGATGATGCCAGAATTAATATTAGGGTTGTCTCTGCTTTTTATGACTGTGTCGTCGGAGGGAAATCCTTCTGACCCAGGAATTAAATCTTCATTTTCCTTCACTGAAAATAGTAAAAAAAAAATAATATTTTATTGATTTGCGGAAATAGAGATTAAGAAGATAGGAAATAAATAAAACTCCTATAATTTTAAAACAAACTTTGAATGCAATCAGAAAGGGAAAAGAAATCACTGCATTGCAGATTTGTAATGAATCGTATTTAATAGAATTAAAATTGTGTATAATATATTAAACATTTCCGTTTAATTAATTATAATTATAAAGCTTTCTAACTATTAAGTTTTATATAAAATTCTTTATTATTAAGCTAATTATAATATCCACTACCCTTACAATTTACTGTGCTGTAAGGGAAATAACAACGTGATAATAACATTTTGTAGGTTATTTCCCTTTGCTCACTTGAAAACAATTGCTTAAATTAAAAGGAAAATAATAATGAATTAAAACGAAAATAGACCATTGTAACTTGAAGAAATATAAGCACGGACCAAATGTAATGATGAAGTTACAAAGATGGAGATAGAAGGACTGTGAAGAGGCATATCAGATCTGGGTCACTCACCTGTTTGAGTACGACGATTTGTGCTGCTTGTTGTGGTGGCGGAGGTTGTTGTGGTTGTCGTCGTGGTTGTAGTCGTGGTGGTTGTAGTTGTGGTCGTGGCTGACGTGGGCTTGGTAGTAACCGTGTCCTGGCTGCCAGTGTTGACATTAGTATTACCTGGCACAGAATAAAGAAAAGCTCAGCATGAGAATATCCATGTGACCAGATCTATTGTTTATAAAAGTCTGTAACTTATTTGAAAGTTTTCCACGATTTGTCACGTGGTCTTTGGCGGACATGTTGAATTGTGTTGGAGAAGGTTTCTGTGCTGTATATAGGCGCTCAGCAAGCACACATCAGTTCCAGACCGATTTCTGAATTTAAATTCTCTAGAATACATCGGGACTCGAGCCCCAAACCTCTCAGATTAATTAAAAAAAAAAAAAGATATAACCCTTTCGGAGCTTGAGATTCCTGGGGAAAGATTATGTCCAGCTCATCTGTGTCTACAGCCTAAGGTTCACGAGGGAGTCGTGTGATCAGCACAACGACCAACCACTTTTACTGCCCACAATGTATGCCAAGTCCCCATTAGAGGGATTCAATCTAGAGCCACTTCTGTTAGTAAGTTAAGCGCCTAGCTTCCACCCCCCCCCCCCTGTAAGGTAGCCAAGAGGATTTATGTCACCCCGCTCAACATTCTACTGATAAGTGTTTCAAAAATGTAAATCACAATGACGTGGACAAAAAAATCAGAAGAATGTTTGGCAATCCAATTATATCACATTCACTCAAAGACTCATGATTTAGAGTGTTCTCAAATTCTGTTCTAAAGGCACAAATATTCTGTTTCTAGCTCCCTCACCTTTATTCGTGTCCGTGGATTTAGGCAAAACTTTAAGCACCATCTTCATGTGGTGTGACTTGCAGACTCCTTCGAACTGATTGTTTAAAGTGTACAGCGTACCATGGGAAGTTGCTGAGGACAAATAAAAAGTTTATAAATAGCATGAAATTTCATTCTTACTGTGATTATATGGAAGATTTGAATACATGGAAGAAAGTCCATAAATAGTTAGCTTTTTGGTGTTTCCGGTGTGAAGAGTAAAGGAAATGTGGCTAATGTTGCTTATTTTTGTGTAGCTTTTCAGCACTGCAGAATCAAAAAGTCTATCCTCTTCCGGTTGTAGCTTTTCAGCACTGCAGAATCAAATAGTTTATCCTCTTCCGGTTGTAGCTTTTCACACTGCAGAATCAAATAGTTTATCCTCTTCCGGTTGTAGCTTTTCAGCACTGCAGAATCAAATAGTTTATCAGAACGAGGTTCAATTGAGCATCCTTGACATTGCTTAATTGATCGTGCTCCAATAATGATCGTCTCGCCTTTGCCCCTTCTCCTGTTGGTGATAACAGTCCCGCGGGGCTCAGTATCTGAACAATACGTGAAGGCCAGCAGTTGAACTGGTTGTAAGCTTCGGGCAGGAGGGGCTCGTTAGCCTTGGTTCGCTACTAATCTAGGAGAAGGAAAACTCTGAATCCAAACCTCCGCTGCCTTGCGGCTATACCCAAACATGGGAAAGGCTTCGGGAGACAAGCCTGAGGAAAAATCAGGAGCTGGTGACCTTTAGGCAGGTTGCTGCACATGTGCACAGCCAGGCAGAGCCTGCGGCGCTACTGATCTCAAACTGTATCTGACATTCCGTTCCTTTGGTCTCGTCAGCTGCGCGGAGAGGGGGGAACTGCAGTGTGGGCGACATCGTTCCGACCTTAGACAATGCAAAGACTTTCATCTCTCTATTCGAGATGAACCATAGTCGTTTCACGACTGAAGGAGGCCAACGAATGATCGTCTGCTACATGACTACCATAACAGTTTTTCCACTTTGTTATACAGAAAAGAGTTACAATAATAGACTCAATACATTCTCCTCTACTTATTACCATTAATGTAGTCATTGTGTTTTATAGTTCAAGAAACAAACTTTCGAAGCATTTTATCTGATTGTAAGCATGAATTGGGTTACAACAATGAAAATCTGAAGTACTTTTTGATCAACTTGGAAGCATTTAGAAATACGTTTGTACTCAGGAAAGAGTTGTTGTTTTTTTACCACTTTGAAAATTATAGGGTACTGAGGTCTGGATGGCAGAGTTTAGAAAGTGATGGTGCTTTCCTCGTGAGAAAAATGGAAAAGGTTCAAGTCCTGTATTATTTTCATTATCTTAAGTACGGCAATAAGTTAAACACTAACAGTTCTGTGCTGAGCGAAATGTAAGTAGCAGTAGCATTGTAGTCCAACTTATGTACATGTATTGGGGAACGATTCTTTGTTGTCTAAAAGGGCCATAAGGTCGTGCATGTGGTGGGCACTGCGTGATGTCTAACTAAGATAAAACACATACACTTGAGATAATATAAAAGACACAGTCTTCGAATCTGAATATTGCTGTATTTTAAGTAGATCCATCTTTAGCCTACACATTTTAGCATTACAACTTGTATCATTACAACTTGTATCATTACAACTTTTATCATTAGGGTGGGGAAGGTATCAAGATACTTACATATGAAATAGTAGCTATTCCCTGCTTGGAAGTCTGGAATGCCAGGGATGGGCTGGAACTCAAAGATCAGCAGGGTGAACGCCTTCCTCTGCTCCGGGTTGCTGCAGTTGAGGATAGGGTTGGCTTTTTTCGTGTCATCAATAATGCAGACGTCGTAGCTGTCCTGAGTGACCTGAAGGATAGAGGAGACAGTCAATCATCAAGGGCCTTAACTCCACACTCCAAAAGAAAGCGTTTCATTACTTTGCCATTATAATAATAATCGTATTATAATTTATATTCAAAGGCTGTTTCTCTAAAACTTGATGCAAAGTTTTAAGTTTTCTCCCTAACTGAATACAATAAAACGGGCCAAGGGGGGCAGCAAAACATTCTAGTAAACTCCAAGTATGATGTAGGTAAGAGACTAAAGCTACATATAGGGACAAGACCAAACAACGAAGGCGCCTACCATTTGAATCAGATAGTAGTCCCAGTTGCCTTGCATTGAGGTGTTATTGTAAAACGGGCCAAGGGGGGCAGCAAAACATTCTAGTAAACTCCAAATATGATGTAGGTAAGAGACTAAAGCTACATATAGGGACAAGACCAAACAACGAAGACGCCTACCATTTGAATCAGATAGTACTCCCAGTTGCCTTGCATTGACATGCTATTGTAAAACGGGCAGACTATTTCCAGGGAGTCTCCTATGTTCACTTCTATCACGTGATCACTGCTGTCCTGGAACCTGAGAAACGAGAAAGAAAAAAAAAATGAGAATGTATGGTACCACCATGGGATGGGTTTTATAGCGAACAGAGTGACAAGATTGTGACAGAGTGACAAGGTTGTGACAGAGTGTCAAGGTTGTGACAGAGTGACAAGGTTGTGACAGAGTGACAAGGTCGTGACAGAAAGACAAGGTTGTGACAGAGTGACAAGGTTGTGACAGAGTGAAAATTTTGTGACAGAGCGACAAGGTCGTGACAGTGACAAAGTATAGACAGTGTGACGGGTTGGTAAAGGGGGAGAGGGGAAGAATACATCAACAGAAAGTTTTGTATTTAAGCTGAATGAAGATTATGTACATTTTTTTTTATAAATAATAGTTTAACAGAAAGAAATATCGACAAGTTGTCAAAGAAAAAACACTTTGATTAACAGACTGACAAGCAGACAGACAGACAGATAGATATACAGATAGATAGATAGATAAATAGATAGATAGATAGATAGATAGATAGATAGATAGATAGATAGATAGATAGACAGACAAAACGAGTCTTCCAATTCTCTCAACAATTTCAGATCGTCAATATAAAAAATAATGAGGATGAAACCGATGTCTCAAAATCTTAACAATAATTTTGTAATGATTGGGTGCATGTATTTGTTTTTTCTTTGAATGTAAACACACGGAGTGAGCTATAAGTCATTTGTCAAAATAATTGAAAATTCAGGAACAATGAAAAACATCAAACTAAAACATGACGAACTATGACATGACGCAACGACATATATTACATCTGTGTGAACACTCCCAATTTCATGGCCACAGCCGGTCGACAGGTGTCAATCAACAAAGAATAGGACGGGCTGGTGGGGGAGACATGGTCCCTGGTCTCTCAGACTTTTAGCCGGCCATCTTTCTAGAAAAACAAAAAAAAGCTAACCGCTCGATGCACTAGAACCGAAACCTTAAAGTGACCCCCGGTGACCTCGGATGTATTATTACGGCCAACTCATTTGCACGTGAAGCGCGCGGTCAATACATGCAAGTCCGTCAAAGTAGGACACACGGCGGTCGTTCAGAGCGAGACCAATCGTTACAGAAGGCCTGAACACTGACCTGCAACGTCACAACCTGTGGGCAGTTTAGACCGATAGCTCGTTGCCACGTCACAGGACTGTAAATTAGCATATCACACTCTCTGAACGTTGTCCTAAAAAGAGTCTTCATAAGGAACAACACGAGTTCAACCTCTTTAAAAAAACAACAAAAAACAGAAATGACCTTCACCTAAACAAAATATCCGCCATTTTAAAGTTATAACAAGAAACATAATATTTAGGCTGATCAGTAAAGACTACAGCGTGAACACTGGCAATGCTCTATGGAAAGGAGAATGAGGATCTTTGTAAATCTGTACATACAACTTCTTATCAAACTGCCAACTAATGCAACACAAATATTGTAGAATTCTTCCAGGACACTTTACACAAAACATTCTCGCCAAGTCCTCTCTCTCTCTCTCTGACACTTTATTTCCCCTCCTCGTTTCTTTCGTTCACGTTCCTCCCTCTCGCACTCTCCCCACTTCATGGCAACTTATTATTGCATTTCCATATCTTGACTTCCACGCATGCCGGGATATGTCCTCGTCATTCTATCTCAGGCGAGGCCAGAGCGAGGGCCTGCAGCGCGGGAAGGGAGGAAGTGTGTGTGATCCAGAGACAACATGGCTGACAACACAACGTTAGCAGTTTGTGTTAAAAAAAGATCGAAGTCCAATACTGATGTTATTAGGGAGTATACTTTGGTAAAAATACTTTAGTCTTTTAATCTGCACATTTGTTTTTTGTTTCAATAAAATCTTAATTAATGAAAGGAAAAAATTTAGACAATTCTTTTCGTCTTTTGATAATAAAAATTAGATACGAATATAGTTAAGGGAGTCCAGAAGCTATATCCTGGCAATACTGGAATTCTATGAAGTATCTGTAAAGAAAGTCACGAGATGGACAATGAGGATGTGTGAGTGGTAATCGTCGGAGAGAGTGTGAGTGGTAATCGTCGGAGAGGGAGTAAGTCTCGAGAATGCATACCCCCCCCCTGCCTCATATTACGACAAGTGTGCCAGTTATCCCATAGTAGAGCAACGAATAGTATTGAACATAGAAACAACGCCTCAAAAGCCAAATACACATGAAAGTCATTTCTTTGATCTTAGTAACTGTCCTAAAACCAAAAGGCAGGCACCACACAAAGGGCAGACCACGAGAACAGTGGCTTGATGACGTAGAGGCAGATCTACAACAGCTAGGAGGAGAGAGGCTTTTGAAGAAAATACAGATAGTATGAGAGTACATTTTGGTGAAAATGAGAGAGAGAGAGAGACAGACAGACAGACATACAGAATGGTGAAGGGGACAGAGAGGAGAAGTATAGAAGAATGGGTTAGAGGACATCAACATGTCGTCAAAAGAAATAGAACAAAAAGTGAAGGACAGAGTTGTGCTAGATAAGGAAAGAAAAGAAAGATTTAAAAAAAAAAACCTCCTCCATCTATGTCTGCTTTGGGGGGGGGGGGCACAAAATAGAATGAGAGAGCAGGCGAGCAGTGTTGAAGATGGATGAGACGGGGTGGGGGGGGGGGTGTAGGAAGAAAGGGGACATAATTAGCATATCACGCTCTCTGAATGTTGTCCTAATGAGAGGGTCTTCATTAGGGACAACACGAGTTGCGCCCCCCCCCCACCTCAAACCGGTTCATCCATCAAAGCTGCACTCCAAGCCTGTGGAGGGTACGAGGCATCAGGAAACTTGAAGAGAGAAGAATTCAGGATGAAAAAAAAAATTAGGAAAGGGGAAGAAAAAAAAGAGGAGAGGGGGGGGGGGCAAATTCTGCTTAATTTTCCGATAACGTTAATCACATTCATAGTTCTACCCTCGTCGTTGCAGACCCGTTCATTCTATTGCATTGCCGAAATTAAATCAATGCTAAGCATACTGACGTTAAAAGACAAGAAATACAAAAACAAATAGAAAAAAAGATAGTTAACTGTAAGTACCACAGCACAGAGAGATGCCGGTTATACTAGGGGGGTTTCCCGATAAACTCAACAATGCCAAGGACGCTTCGATGTTCCCAACTAGATTTAAAAAAAGAACTACGAACAGATCGGCGTAGAACATTTAATTCTGCAGTGCTAACAAAAAAAATGCATACAATTTTTAAGATAACTAATCAACAACAACATAGTTTAGTAACACTTCCAGTTTATTAACACTTCTGTTCTTCTGCACACCGGATACACCGAAAAGCTAGTTTATTTATAGCTTTCCCGCCATTGATGAAAAATGGCTATACTCTTGACGCTTCCTCCTAGTCTATGTTCTTTCCCCAAGACTAGTGTTTTTAAACACAACAGACCTACTCGAAAAGTTTCATTTTCTCATTACTTATATACCTTAATATATATATATTTTTTTTTATTAGCTGTTGCGAAAGATTTGTTTAAAAAAAAAACAAACCCGAACAAACAAAGGAAAAAACTTTTAAGCCATTCACCTAGCTCTTTTAAGTTCTTATGCTACTAAACCAACATTAGACAGGGAGGTCACACAGTTCACGTATTCAAGACACGCCCAAGGCTTGTCACGTGATGTATTGCCTCTAAAGAGGCTAGTGAGCGCGAGGTGAGGACGAGGGCTAAAAAAAAAAGAAAAAAAACTTTGGTTGAAGTCCATGCCGACTGATTATTCTAGCCCCTAAAGAAATCTGGGTAGAAGCCCTTAGCAGGCCCGTAGTTGTGCCCCCCCCCCCATCTCAAATGTGATTTGCCCCACATCTACAGAGCAAGTGAGGCGTTCCTTGCCCCCTTCAGCATGCCCCAAGCACACGACGATCATCTCGGTGGTACGCAACAGACTACGTAATGCATTATGTCGGGGGGGGGGGTCTGCCCAACGGTTTAGAAAATGTTTGAACGTGAGCAGTTTGACTCGCGCGCTCTCACGTAAACTGACTTCGTGCACAGCGGACATCCATAGATTGCTTAAAGCCGATTAGCTTAAGATCTGAACCCAAGACTGCCAGCACGAAGCTAAAACGGGAAGACCGGAAACGGGGAGGGGAGGGGGGGGGAAGAGATATGTCACCGAGCACGTGCACACAGACACACACTCACACATTGCATTTCATTCTCGTTCCTTATATCGAAAGGATAGTTATTGTCTTTGTGTTGTCGTGCGCGAAAATGTCTCGGTAGATTTCTTAGTTCTCTAGGCCTGGGAACTCTGACAGAGATAAAATGTATTTAGCTTGAATGTTTAGTGTTTTTTTTTTAATTCAAAGTAAACAGACCTATTATAAGTACCATTTAGCTGTTGTCAAATTAAAAATGATCTAAAGTTATATACAGTCTGCTAATATAGGAAAAGAGATGCCCCTTCAAAACAGAGACTACATTTTGTAATGAACTTTCATAAGATATTCTCTTTTCAATTACCCAGACCTATATCTATATCCAGGTATTACTCAATGCAAGAAAAGAAAATATTGGACTGGATTATGTTTCATTTTTATAACAGTGATCCAAAAATATATATATATAAAAAAACACAAACATTAGTTCCGTTAAAGAAATGGATAGTTTAAAAAAAAATCAAATGTTAAAATTAAATTAATATGTCAATGTCACGTTTTATTTTTTTTGATTTAAAAAAAATAAATGTCCAGCCTGATTAAAAACGCTAATTTAAGGGTCAAGCGAGAAATGGCTTAATTGAAAATTTTAAATTCGAGAAGCCATGATGCCAAAAAAAATTATATAATTTCGTTTTTTTTTTCTTCTAAGTGCTCGAATTTGAGAAGACAGAGAACAGTTTATTTCTTCATGAAAAAAGGGGGAAAAAAAGGTTTTTAAGTCTTAGTTTGCAGAGTATCAAGCCAAGCACTATATAGTAATAGTCTATTCCAAAGCCCATGTGAATAAACATTTCGTCCAAAACAAATTTAACAAAAAGATCCAAATGATTCCAGAACTAGAAAAATTTAAGTAAAAAAAAAAAAAAGACCCCCCAAAAAACTGCTAGCATTTGACTATCTACTCACGAGCCATGATCGTGTGAGCGTGTTTGTGAAAGCATGCGTGTGTGATCTGAGCAGCACTGCCCTGTGTACTCACAAGGACGACACCAGGAGCACGACGAGAGTCAAGCCCTCGCCTCCTAGTTTCCCACCGTAATGGAAAGTCACATTTCTGTAGTGTGTAAAAAAATCGTACGCACAAATCAATCTACAGTCAGTCAGTCAGGCAAGTTAAATTGAAAATTGACATTTTTTCCCCCTCCCCTTTCTGTATCGCTTTCTTTAAAGAAACGTTCTTTAGTCGCTTCTATTATTGATGGGTTGTTGACTTTCCAGAATAGAGATAAAAATACATTCCCGAGAACAGTTTAGGAATAAAACTTCGAAGAGTTTCAGGAAAGGTTAGAAGATTCACGAATGGTTAAACATTAAATCTCAGATATTCCACATCTTCATAAAAATAAAGATGAATCCCCAAACAGCAAGCTTTTTTTTTTTTTTTTGGTGCATCCGGCGTACAAAGTAAGGAAGCACTGATAAACTGGACATTTTAAAACCAAACATTAATTAATTTTTTGTACCATTTAAAATTAATTGAGACCTCAAAGTGTAAACAAAGAGCAGATTACTGCGTTCAAATGTGCCATGAATGTGAACAGCTTCAATACGTATAGCGTACACCATTCACTATTTGTAAGATTTCGCTGTACGTTGAGGCGTGCACTTCACATGTTCGAAATTCATCTTTTGTTCTGTTTTATGAAACAATAATGTAAAAAAACAGGTTAAGTTTAGCATTCTGAGTGTTATGCTTCAATCAGCCTTTCTAATCACTTTTTAATCTAGTCTAAGTGTACAGTCCTACATATTGTGTTCGGTTCGTGTTTGCATTGTTTGTAGTTAGAGTTTGGAAAATGGAAAATTTGAAAATAAGCCAAGGGATAGTAGCCTTAACATTACCTATCTAAAATTTGGACTTTATACACAGTTTGGCAGGAGCGTGCAAGATGAGCTGTGTTAACTTGTTGACCTAAGACCAGTTGAGGAAAATACCGCGCGTTCTCAGTCATGCTATGACTTACTGTCACATCTATTTTTGACACATGACATCTCAAGTCGAACTACTTACCTTGCATCGTATGTGTCACTTTCTGTGTGTGTGTGTACCTGCGATGGGAAAGGGGGAGGGAGGGCTTTCATGTGCCCAAGTGATGAAGTGGTATTAGTCGAGGACACGGACGAGACATAAAATAACTCGCCCCCAGGGGCGCATTCCACCGCCAGCGTTTGATCAGGCTGAAACACTGGGCAGTAGGGGAAAGACAGGGGGGGCGTGGGAGTTGGGACGGAATGAGACATCATGTGATATCTTAAAATAGATATGACGAACACTTACATATTCCATCAATCAAGCATACCTCCCACTGATCTGATCGCAAAGGACGACTGTTTGAACACTTCAAGTTTAACCCATGAACTGACACACTTCTATTACATTACCGCGTGATACGACTTGCAGTAGCCAAAAAAGGTGTTAAAGTGTGATTTTAACAAATGAGTTGTGTTAAAGTCTAGCAAATGTCATACGGTTAAAGAAAAACAAAGATTAATACACCAGGAACAAAGATTATTATCCGCAAAAAAACTAAGACTAAAACGACAGTGAATGACTAAGCACGGGGTTGGAACTCAGGACAATCGGGAGAAAAAAGCGAAACATAGAATGTCTGATAACCAACTGAGCCTAATGAAATGTTGTTTAAATCCAAAAATGGATTTCAGAATATATATTTAAAGGTTAAAGCTAAGCTGTTAATATCAGGGTGCGTACATATTTTAACTTTACGTTGGGTTTGAATTAAGCTATCTGCCTAACAAATACAAGTCCACTTAGAATACTCAGGAAACTTAGAAATGTGTTTCTCTTTTTTTCAAAATTTTTCACCCAAATTTTGTCCCTACCCAGTCCTGCTATCAATATTCAGCGTTCCATATTGTGTGAGTGCGCGCACACGCGCTCATTCCTAGTCCCCAAAGCTCCCTTCCCTTTACGCCCTGTCCATTGTGGATGTCCATTGTCACACTCTGGCCACAAGGGGGCTGTAAAATACAAATTGATGTCAGGGAGTTCCTTTTTTTTTTCCCCAACACTTTTTTTTTTCTGGAAAGGCGATATTTTAAGAAAACGAAGTTAAAAAAAAAAGAGGAGTAGCCCGGGGTGGGGTGGGGGCTTGGAAGAAGGGCACACGGTCCAAAAGTAATGAAGGGACTCGTTTTGGAAGAGATCAGGGCGCAAGGGTCAAATGTTATCGTAACTAGGAACTCAGAAGTGAAATATGGTGACTTTTATGAGGAGCGCAACCTAACGAACAATTGAGAAGCCCTGGACAAAGAACGCGCGTTAGATTTAAAAAAAAAAAAAACTCCACAAAATTTTTTTTACATGTTTTGTTTCAGAATTTGCTACATATTTGGAGATACATAGGAGAACCAAAAGGGTTAAAGTTTAGGAGAACCAAAAGGGTTAAAGTTTAGAGGATTAAACAAAGTAGAAGCAATGATTTATATATAAGCTGTCCAGTTTTTTTGTTTTTTTTTGTTTTTTTTACAAATGCCACAGTATTGGTAGATACAGAAACTAAAACTAATATTTGCTTTATTATTTCTTTTAGTCTAGCCTCGCCTACCACAAGGCCACCATATATGCTAGCGCCATCGAAAAAGAAATCTCGTTAAAGATCTTTGTCTTTAGGAACGTCGTGTCCATCACGGTCTTAACGCATACATGGTTGCAAGTTTGAAATACTAGCAGATATTAACTTTTGAATCGTCCTAGTAGACTTTTTCACACACCCCATCCCTCCCCTTTGTGTATCGCATGTTGAAAAGAAAGGTACAACCAGACGTTTTTAAAAGCCACGCACAGAAGAACAAAAGCAGACATGAAATTAAGAGGCATAGTGTCGCCAGTCTTTAGGCTCAATCAATAATTCTGAAACACCGAGAATCTAGGTATCTTTAAACTTAATAGAAAAGCAGGATTCTCCCTCCCCCCCCCCTTTCCGAAACAAATTTTCACGGAAAGTATGCTAAGCGATGCAGTGCTAAATTTTAGCTCATATTTAGCAAACTTAAAAAGTAGTTCCTTTTTTTTAAAAATTACATGAATAATATTTCTTAATCTTACAAAACGTTATCTTAAATTAGTTGTAATCCACAGGCTAAGCCTTTAAAAAAAAATCAAGATTTAGTGTAAAATACCCAGCAATGCTACCACCGCCTGACGCAGACAGTCGATGGTGATAGACTGGCGACAAGTCCATTAGAAGAGCTTTAAAAATGTCCTAGTAAGGGCTTTGTTTATCAAAGCGTTGTAAATCGCAGAGAGATCCTGTATGCAAGCGTGTGTGTGCGTGCTTGCGTGTTTTTCTTAAATTCGTGTATTAGTTTTATTATACGTGTGTGCAAGTGATTCAAGTACGTTAACACACTACCAAGTTATAAGTTACTGGTCTTGAGAAGAGATGGGGGCAAGTAAGATTAATATGGGCAGACAGTGATTCTCAAATGTTTATTTTGGAGAACAATCCAAGGGGTAGACGTTAGGGCTGTCTTGACATTACACAAAGAACACAAACAAAATAAAAAGTCTCTCATTCATATCTCATACAAGTCACGTGAAGGTTAGCAGACGATTTAAAAATAAATTGAAAAAAAAATGGCGACACACGGAAAATGTATTGGAAACAAAATGTAAGAAATAAAGGAAGAATAATGGATACAAAGAAAGAAAAAGTAAAGTAGGAGGAGTCTGTAAAGAAAAAAAAGGGAAGAACACGTCTACATGGTCATGAAATGTGGGACTCCTCAATAAGCCCTCGTTAAAACCTCGCCGATTCTTTAGAGTTGACTAACCCTTGAATGGCAGCTCTACGAGAGACACTTTGGTCCAAGAGAGAGACAGAGAGGGAGAGAGAGAGAGAGGAAGGGAAAGAGAGAGAGGGCGGGAGGAGAGATCAACGTGGGAGGGAGGTGTGAACGAAGGGCGCCGACAAATTATACATAGGGAACAGTCAATTTTGATTAGAGCATTCTTCAGTTCACCAGGAAACGTATGAAGGGGAAGAGAGGATGATAGAACTGGGTCAGTGATGGGTCAATGATGTTAAAAATACTCTGAAATCAATAACATATTAAGAAACTCAGGGGAAAAAAAGTACTGTGTCTTGTCAGGTTTAATAAATAATTGTGCAAAGTTTTAGCTTGATCCGAGAAAGGGAAATGACAGAAAAACCACATGTTTCAACATTTTACCAGACAGAGTGAGTTGATATAAGCTTTGTAAATAATAAATATGTAGACGATCCAGTGTACGTGTGTTAATTTAACAAAGTTCATCTCCAACAACTGACTCCAGCCATCTTCGATCCAACAAAGTGCGCCAGCGCATCAACTCTCCCCAGCAACATTAAAGTCAAACGGCATGCACGCGGTCATTTAAATGGTTACAGTAACGACAGCACACGCAGGGGGGGGGGGTGCCCAGCGACGTCCAACACGTGTCAAACCACTCACACACACACACACACGAGAACGCAATTCGTTCATCCTCCCGTAAATTCACTCATACATGAGATAGACTCTTGGTCCCTGCACTTACGGAGGCTAAGCCAATCAATGACCGTGAACTACGGGCTAGCGACACTAGCAGAGTGCAATTAGTGGGTAGGGAAGAGGAGGGGGGGGAGGACAACAAAAAAAAAAAAAAATTATCCAAACTCAAGTTTAAAAATCGAAATTCCGACATCAAAGGGCACTTGACTTCCCCTTTTATTCCGTCAAACCAATAGAATAATCGAACAAAATGGAACAGTCATTCATAAAATGGATTAATCAATATAAGCCTTTTTTTTTTATCTCATGAAAAACACGAAAAAGAGAGAAGGAAAGAGTTGTAAATTTTCATGGAAAGCAAAATCTTAATATAAAAAAAACCCTCTAGTTGATCCTCGAGTTTTGCATTAATCCTGGTACTTAAGAGTTGTTTTACTTTGCCATTTCATCGAAGCAATAAAACAATAATTAATAATTAAGACAGCGATTTACACTTGAGCCCCTTATCGCAGAGATTTAGAATCAAGCGATTCTTTATATTTCTTTTCACGTGAATGCTCTTTAGGAGACTTTCCATCCATTGCGCATGTCTTAAAATGGAGCACAAACCGGAAGTGATGACGGAACATCTTTGTTTGGTATTTCTACGTACTAATTTTGAATTCACCTCAAAGTTCAAAGTGAAGTACGACATAGACATTTATGGACTTAAAAAAAAAACAACCTAAAAGATCTAGACAAAGAAAAATCCGATCAAATTGGCATAGATTTTACATATAAATTACTCTTCACTTGACATTTATAGGCTATATCGTGTGACTGACAAGTTAGTGTCTCGTTTCTTAACGTCGCGTGTACATTGTACAGAAGAGCTGGTAATGCTGAGTTATGAACTACGCCTGGACCACCCCGCTCCATGTCACGACACGACAGTGATACATAACGCTTCCCATGATTCCTAAACCTCTGACAGTTGTCTTTTTTTTTTCGGTCATTTCTCGCCACTAATGAAAATTAATGATTAGCTAGACCTCAAGTTAATTAACATTCATCATGATGAATTTATGGCGCTAGGAATTCGGAGAATTGACGAGGAAACAGTGGCTCGTCAAAACGACTCTTTTTTTTTTTTCTTTCTTACTTGGCCTCCCGATACCCCTCTGTCAGCACGACCAAACTGCCACCCCATCCCCTCCTCTCGCCAACATGGTTAGTTAAGAAATAGAAACAAAGCTTGGACAAGAATGACAACACCGAGGCAGAAAATGAGAGGGCTTCAGTTGATCACGCCTCAGGGCCGCTAATTAATTCAAGACACCAAACATTAGTCACAAATTGAGGTCCCTCCGTTTAGAATGTCCCATTGGCAGTTGACAAAGTGAAGATCTTGGGAATAGAGAACAAAAGAGAGAGAGAGACTACCACACGACACCCAGCTCAGTTAAAGAAAATATTCCAGGAACTTTAGAAAAAACTCAAATGAAGAATTTCACGAGTGAACTTAGTTGAGCCCGACACGAGGTGAATGCGAGAGCTGTGTTGTCAAGGAAACGAAAGTTTCGTGCAAATGACAAAAAAAAAACTTTTTTCTATACATCTACAAGTAAGAATCGAGAGTATTAACATGGGGTAGGGGGCGAAGAATTCATCTCCAAATTTAAGGTATACATATTTTTTTAAAAAAGCTAATGGTTGCCATTTCCAGATACTCAACTTCCATTTATTAAAAGTGTACAAATATCGTCGCTGATGAATAGTGACCGACATAGTGATTGACACGTGATTATCCTTACACAAGTGCTTTAGTCGAAGCTTCATGTGGCACGAAGTAACTCAAAGAAGGTAAAAACAAAATAACCCAGCAAGACTACGCCAGGCAACAATTTGTACGAAAAACAAAACGCGGAGCCATGTTGGGCCTGATCACAAAGTGTCATGGTAATCATCCGCCGCGCGCGCTCAGCACGAGAATCTACAGAACGGAACGTATCACCAAGGTGACAGCAAGAAATAAGGAAAGAAAGAACTAAAGAAAAAAAAAAAAAGAAGAGGCAGAAGAAAGAAAAAGAAGAGGCAGAAGAAGAGTAGGAAAGAGAACGTATGCATATCGAACGTTGAGTTGTACAGGGTGGAAATTATCTTATGATCCAGAATACATAACGTCATTTCAGCAGACGACACCGGTCAACGGCTGACAGGCGGAATAATACCGCAACTTGATTGGTTCCTTTCAACCAGTCACTTCCAGAATATTACGCAGGAAGACGTGGCCCCCGTTGAAGTCTAGTCTGTGAATAGCTTTAATCAAGATCAGCGCTTCTAACATTTTCAGAAAGCGGGATTTTTTTTTTCTTTATTCACCTTTTTTTTTTATTTCTGTACACACATAGATAAGATTAATGAAATTATAAAGCAGTTCTATATTTAACGAAATATTTTTGGCAACATTTTCTTCTTTTGAAATCTGTCAATCAACTATTTAAAACATTTTGTGCCAGGTTGGCCTCTAAAGCTATATGATAATATTCCATACTTTTAAAAATAATTTGGCCTATAAGATTAAAGTATTTATTAGAAAAACAAAAGGATATGTGTAGAGAGCTTGCGAATGTTAAATATTTAAATATGCACCCTATTCGATGCCAGAAATGTGTTTTTTTTTTCAGGAAACCAAATTGATATAAATATTTTAATTATTCATATTTAATTATTCATATGAATCAATAAGGAAAACACGAGAAGAGATTATTTTATTCCCACTTTTGGCCAAACTCATTAATATTTATTAATGCAATTTTATTATCAAGGCAAAAGTGATGGAGAGATGACCACGGATGAGAGGGGGGGGGGGCGGGGTGCCTGTCAGTATGTATGACAGGGGGAGACCATCCAAGTTTTTAATAACTATCAGCTCACTGTTTTGAAAACTCTATGAGCTTGGGGTGTCGAAATAAAAAAAAAAGTGAAAGTCGGTGCGCGCGCGTGTGTGTAAAAGAGGGGGGAGAAAGAGAGACAGAGAGGGAGAAGGATAGAGAGGGAGAGAGATATGGAGGGATGGAGACAGGGAGGTAGTGAGATAGTGAGGGATAGAGACAGGGAGTGAAGGGGAAGAGATGGTGAGAAATGAAGGGTGGGAGAGAGACAGATTCAGAGGGAGGGGGAGAGAGAGAGAGAGATAGAGATTGTCCTTTGATAAGAATAGTGCTGTGAGATAGAAGGACAAGAGTGAGAAGCCAACACCCAACACCGCAGACACAAATCAACACCAATTAACGTCATTATATCGAAACCAATACAATCATTGCTCACAAATTATATTATCTTGCAAATAATAATCAATAAAATCATGGATATCAAGAATCACACATGCCCTTTGTAAATAAAATGTAAAAAATTTCTCTAAGCGTGTGAGCGTCTATGTATTTACCTTTATTTATTTTTTTAAGGTATTTTAATTTATTTGGCAACGGTTCTAACTCGGTGGATAAATCAGACTAGCTAAACGAGAAGCCAAATATATGAGACTTTGATAATAGCATCACATCCTATATCCATTTTCATCCTGGGGGACAACCGTAGAATGGGTTTGGTTGTTAGGTATGATTGCACTCATTGAAGTTTTATCTCCGGCCTAATTTCTTTTACGGTCATTAACTTCGTGAATATCTTATACTCTATGTTGAAAAAAAAAGGTCTACTAATTAGCTGTCATTGTAGCTTTTCATATATAGTAAGATGGAATTAATTAATGCTTATTCGTTTATAAATGTATTCTAGCATTCGATATTAACTGCAAATACCCAACAAAACAAGAAAACAGCGCTGCAACCAAAGGCGCGCATTTCACAATTGACTGGGAACTTCATCAATAATACATTAACCAATAGCGTTCACGACCCTCCGAAATTTGATTGTATTTCCGGTTTGCGCAAGAACTCTAGGCTAGACATGCTGTGTTCAGTCAGGGTTTGCCTCGGTGTTCATTTTGGGAGGCAAGTTTTTTTTTCCCCTTAATTTAAAATACACTTTCGCCCCGAGTCAGAAATTTTGCAACGACTTAGCATTCAAGGAAAAAAAATGGGGGGGGGGGGGGGGTAGGACTGACATTTGAGCAACGTTTATGGCGCCCGAAAAAAAAAAGTAAGTGTGATGAAACGCACGTGCAATCGATTCTGGAAAAAAGTCACGACAAGAAAATTATTGCCTCCCCAGCCCCCAGCATTGGCCTACCTAAGCCCTCCCTAACAACAGTTTACCCCCCCCCCATTGAATCTGTGAGGGGAGTAAAGAAAATTTGAAGGGGTAACAACTCAAAAATTGTGAAACAACTTTAGCAAATCTGTTAAGAGGGGGGTTGGGGGTGGAGGGTCGTACTGGGGCGCCATGATAAGGCGTAAACAACGAGCATGAACGAGCGCCCCGGCTCTTGGATGCGGAGTGATAGAGTAGGTGGCAGCGGGGGATAAAACGAAGGTCAAGGAAGCCAAGCGGAAGTGAAAAAAAGACAAAACAAAAGAATCCAAAAGCGATGGAGAAAGGGCGCCAATCACCGAGTTCAAGCGAAAAGAAGAGAAGAAAAAAATTCTACTCTCGAAGCCGTAAAAGCTCTCAAAAAAGGTCAAAGGGTACACGCGAGAAATTTGCGAAAGAGACGTGAAAATGTCAGGCACTAGATCGAGAGTTTAGTCCCAAAAGGCCGTTTAAGATAATGTTTTTCCCCCTGTCACCTTATTCCATTCCCAAACATATTAACTCCTGTATCTCCAATACACACATTTAAGCCAAGTGCTTTCTGTGTGTGTGTGTCTGTATGTACGTGTCGTCTGTCTGACTTGTCTAGATTTAGTAATTTAGCAAAAGTAGGAACCTAGCGAACTAACGTGAAGGGAGGCAATTAAAGTAAAACTAGTTTTTTTTAATTTTTATTTTGGTATCAATATCTATTTTATGATCAAATATCACATTAAACTTTAACATTTATATTTTATTTGTCATAAAAAAATTATATTTTTGAAGAATTGAACTCAAGACATTCGCGTTATTAGCACGTGGCTCTATTAAATTCGCTAGCCAACCATACCACAATGTGCGAAATTTAGCTTGAACAGTAAGGGAGGTGGATGCCAGATTATATGCCATCGGATGAATGTAGAAGTCTTTTGAACAATTGAATAAAGATTTTATAAAAATCATCTTTTTACAAGTTATTAAATAAAATATGTGGCACCTCCAAAAAAAAAAAAAGCAAGTTCTTATAAAAATCATTCCCCGCCTCTACGCTTTCTCTTTTCAAATACTTGGGTTTTGTTATATTTCATTTCTCCAAGTATACACCTAGTTTCCAAATTTAGGCAGCGGTGTGAAGATGTGGCGGATGGTGGCGCCTCAATAAGAGGGGCGGAGAGGGAGTTACATCTGTACTACATTCAGCACATGCTAAGCCTATGAATGAACGGCGAAGGATGTTTATATTGAAGTGAGGGAGCCAGAAAAAGAAATGACGTTGGGGAGGGGGACGTTTAGGGAAGGGGGGAGGGGGAAAACGACTGGAGCCGGAAATACTTTGAAGAAAGGGCAGGGTGGAGGTAAAAAGATAGAATACCTGGGACAACTTTTTTTTTTGTTTTTCTTTTTTTCTATTAAATCACAACAGATCAAGTCCTGCATCTATTCAATGAACTAAAACTTAAGAAGTGATCTGAAAACAGTTGTCCACTCTAGTTAAATATTTTTAAAAAAAGTGACCATTTCATCCAATGTATATGTGTATACTAGAGTGTCGCTAGTAGCGAATAAATGTAACAGAACACAAGATACAAACAGACGAACGGGCGAACAGACAAAAAAACCCCCACAAAAAAACAAAACTATTTTCCTTCATGAGAGAAAGACCTTTGAACATGAAATGCACAAATAATATGCTCAAACTTTTAGATTTAAAGTAATTGAAACCCAGGTTGTGTTTGTAGAGTAACCTCTAGGTTTGTCGAGCATGTGGCCAATGGGTTTACAGGTAAACTGTTATTTGAACGGGTTTACTGATGTACAACATAATCGTGTGTAGCGTGCATGTTATGACATCTTAAGTTTTAAAAAAGCTATCGCCAGATCAAGAAGAGTCCACACACAAACAAAATGCATACCAAGGCAAGTGCTTCCGGTTGCTAGGGTTAAGTGGTTGGGGTTGGAGGCGCGGTGGCTGAGCGGTAAAGCGCTTGGCTTCCGAAACGGGGTTCGAATCATGGCTTCGGGCGCCTCTGAGTCCACCAAGATCTAATGGGTACCTGACATTAGTTAGGGAAGAAAAGTAAAGGCGGTTGGTTGTTGTGCTGGCCACATGACACCCTTGTTAACCGTAGGACACAGAAACAGATGACCTATAGACCACAAGGTCTGAAAGGGGAACTTTACTTTTTTTTTAGTGGTTGGGTTGGACATGTGTGTGAAAGTGTGTGAGAGAAAGAAGTAAAGAAAGAAAGAGACGAAGACATAGAAATTGTGATCGATTCCTATCTATTGAATTAAATCAAATCGATACTTGATATTAATGGCAATACTTTTAACTTCACAAACACAAAAAGACAAAAACGAAACGATACAACGAGAAAAGGAAATCGACAAACTTAAAACTATTTCAATGTCCTGTCTTTCATACTAACCGAGATTTTCCACCTTTTTAAAAAAAATAATTGTGAAGGTGCCTCACACTACCTTAGCATTTCCGAGGTTTTTACGAGGGCCAATGAAGGGGTCGGAAAGGAGAGGGTGTGTCCGATGAGTCTGATAGCGTTAAAACAAATCCAAGCGTAAGCGATGAGCGCTCGGCGTGTGTATGCGGGGGAAAAGTAATTAGAAAAAGGACTTCATCAAAATATTTGCATATGAAAAGACAGAAAGATAAAATGGACAAAAGAGCTGGTTCAAGAATCTATATAACTAGATAGAAGACATTTGGCTACAGGCTATCAGGGGCCGTGTAGCTACAGATCAATCTAGAGATTAATCTACACCTTCATATCGATACATGTTGTCTATGCATAGAAATAGCTTCGTTAAGATAGTTTTCAGTTTGGGTTTTTCTCGCGAAATAAACTTGATTTTTTTAAACTATAGAAACAAAAAACAAAACTTTTAGTGCAACCTTTTCGTCAGAAACAGTGCAAGCGATATAAGAAAAATATTTCTTTTGTTAGTTTAGTGCTACCGAAATGTCAAAACCATAAGTTTAGTAACACACATAATTTAAAACAAAAGTGTAATGCAACAATTAGGGCAATATAATACCAAATGAGATAAAAGTCAAAAGGCTACAGTTCCCACAAGTAAAAGAAAATTACATTGCTACCAATAAGTCAAAAGGTCTAGTGCTACCGTACATAAAATAGTCTAGTGCCATTAGCTCAATGCTATCAGATACGTGCAAAATGTTTAGTGTTTCCATGACGTCAAAGCTGATGGTCCTTAAGGTTGCAAGTGTTGATCACATTAAAAAAAAAAAACAACAGATGAGTGAAAACAGAGTGAGAGATGGGGTTGGGGGGGGGGGGGGCGGGCTGAGATACAGAGTTGGGTGCAAATATGATTCACAAATACTCCCACAGGGGAACACGGGCACAGGGAGCATGCACTTAAACGACCTTGATCAAAATTCCTCCCCATTGATTCTTCGCCTCACACTCCTGTGTCTAAGGATACATAATGTATGAGGTTGGCAACACAATTATCCACCAAAGCACTTGGTCAAAGCTCGAGGTCCTCTTGCAGAGAAAGTGTCAGTTCCACCTTCTGGAAGAGCTCCACTATTTTCAATCTCCGAAACATGATTTTTTTTTTTGGTCGCCTTTGGAGTTTTTTTTTTTTTTTTTAGAGCCGCGTTTATACTAGTTCAACAGACCCGAAATCTGAAAGATTGGCGTTACGGTCGATTTTTACCAGAGATATGGACACGTGATAGAAACGAGTAATGCATTCAATGAAAGACACTCTTTCGGGCTTGGGATAAAAAGTTTAGAAATGTCAAGGACATTTGCAGATTTGGATGAGAAGATTGAGACCAAATGCCACGAAGTTAATTGTAAAAGAAAATTAGAAATTATTTTCAAGAATAATTGAACTAAAGTGGAGCTTTTTTTTTTTTAAAGTCACAAACGCTATAATTTCACTAGAGTTCAGTTTTCTTATCGGGCGAATTTGAATTCCCCGCGAGACTTGGCGAGGGTGTAAGAAGTATTGCTAACGAAAACAGATATGATTCAGAAAAGAAATGATATTAGAAATGTGTCGCCTCACTGAAAGTTCGTGATCTCGTTCATGCGAGAAAAAGAAACGAGATGTGCGTTTATTTCAAAAAACAGGCTGCAGACAGAAGCAACACGTAAGATGGTTATAAATAGATCCAGATTAAGAAAAACGGCATAGATCCATAGCCAACTGAATGATTTAGAGAGAAAAATAGAATAAATACATTTGAAATATATTTTTATCTATCTCTAGACTCTAGATAGAGAGTGTGATAGACAAAGAGAGGAGGGGGGGGGGAGAAAAAAGAGATAAAGGAGAGATATGGGGAGAAACAAAGAGAGAGAGAGAGAGAGAGAGAGAGAGAGAGAGACTACAAGGTTTTAAGCTAAAATTTTCTCCATCTATAAGCACCCTACATTTCATCCACTGGCTTTCCTTCTTAATCTATAGTTCAGTCTCTGGCGCTGTTTCCGGTTCATGAGCTCTGCCGGGCCAATGTCCAAAAGAAACATGGCGTCCACGGTGAGTAGATTAAATAAACACAGGGCGCCGGGGGAGTCGTTAGGAGAAGCAGGGGCGTGGTGGCTCTGTTAACAAATCCACACATTTCTATGATTGGGTATATATATGTAAGTAAGTCTTCTCATGTGTAGCCGTGGTATATATAAATGTATGTAGACTACAGTAAGTTGGGGTACTATAAAGAAGCAAAAATTATCTAGAATATTACAAAAACTATTTTGGCCAATACATTTTTTCTTGGTTTAAATTATTAGTAAAAGAAGGTCTACACAATTTAATACTTTAATAAGAGTCCCTGCTCCAAGTTACGAGGACAACGTTTATTTAGTCAACTGTTGATGCAAAAGTTTATCGACCGCCCCCACACTTTTTTTTTTTACAAAAGAAGGGGGCGGGGGGTGCTAAGAGCTAATGAAATTTACAGGGAACACAAATAAAGGTGAAAGACGCCTCCTTACGAAAGAAAAGACGGGAGGTGCACGAGATCATCTCGCTGGACAAACACACCATTTCTAAAAGAATTTCTGTTTCAGCTTGGATATATATTTGATCTTGACTTTTGTCGTGAGCGAGGAAAGAGCATAAACGAGACGAGAAGCGAGGGCCAGGGAGAAATTAGATGAACATGGGGATAAGTGATGCACACGTGTGGGCGCCTCGTGTAAGTGGAGAGAAGCTTATAGGGCCCACGATGATCCAGAGGTTTAACATGTCAGAATCGACAGCCCTCCACTGAATTCACTTGTTATCGTTCGAGCCAACGTCAATCACGATTACAAAAAAAAAAACGGCTAATTAGTCACTTCCATATAAACAATTGACTACAGAGATAGAATCGTAAAGACCAAAATACGATGTTTTCATTTCCGTTGTGTACATTAACATACTTTTATTTTATACGAGAAAATTCATGATCTAGATCAAGTGAGTGGTAACTGACTAATGACAATGACACATTGAAACTGAGATGTGATAGTTTTACTGAACTAAGTGATGGCACTCATGAACACAGTCCACCATATATAAACCTGGACAACACAATATCGTAACAGTCTCTTTCACTTCCCCCAAACAGGTCTTGCACAAGTAGCCAGCTTACATTAACGTAGAAGTAGCCAGCTTACATTAACGTAGAAGTAGCCAGCTTACATTAACGTAGAAGTAGCCAGCTTACATTAACGTAGAAGTAGCCAGCTTACATTAACGTAGAAGTAGCCAGCTTACATTAACGTAGAAGTAGCCAGCTTACATTAACGTAGAAGTAGCCAGCTTACATTAACGTAGAAGTAGCCAGCTTACATTAACGTAGAAGTAGCCTGCTTACATTAACGTAGAAGTAGCCAGCTTACATTAACGTAGAAGTAGCCAGCTTACATTAACGTAGAAGTAGCCTGCTTACATTAACGTAGAAGTAGCCAGCTTACATTAACGTAGAAGTAGCCAGCTTACATTAACGTAGAAGTAGCCAGCTTACATTAACGTAGAAGTAGCCAGCTTACATTAACGTAGAAGTAGCCAGCTTACATTAACGTAGAAGTAGCCAGCTTACATTAACGTAGAAGTAGCCAGCTTACATTAACGTAGAAGTAGCCAGCTTACATTAACGTAGAAGTAGCCAGCTTACATTAACGTAGAAGTAGCCAGCTTACATTAACGTAGAAGTAGCCAGCTTACATTAACGTAGAAGTAGCCAGCTTACATTAACGTAGAAGTAGCCAGCTTACATTAACGTAGAAGTAGCCAGCTTACATTAACGTAGAAGTAGCCAGCTTACATTAACGTAGAAGTAGCCAGCTTACATTAACGTAGACGTAGCCAGCTTACATTAACGTAGAAGTAGCCAGCTTACATTAACGTAGAAGTAGCCAGCTTACATTAACGTAGAAGTAGCCAGCTTACATTAACGTAGAAGTAGCCAGCTTACATTAACGTAGAAGTAGCCAGCTTACATTAACGTAGAAGTAGCCAGCTTACATTAACGTAGAAGTAGCCAGCTTACATTAACGTAGAAAGCGATCCATACACAGGAGGGCTAGGCGGTCAGGGTGTTCTAAAGTAAGCAATTAATACACCGCCCGCAAATAAAAAAAAAGTCTTTTGGAATTAATCACTTTCCTTCATTTTCCCGCCTTCTTTCATTCCTGGTAGTGTCGTATCTCTCCTTCCTTTTTCTCTTTCTCTCTAACTCTATGTTATTACACCTCGGAATGATCCTGGCTTATGAAATGAAGACTCGATTAAGCAATGCTCACTGAATCGGTAATTTGAGCTAATGAATATACTCCCGTGTACATGTACATTCGGATGTACAAATGAGAATCAACCGGACACACATACACACATGAAGACACAGACACACGCAGTTGAACAAACAGATAGATACTGTTGAACATACAGTTGAAGGTACAGAAACATATAGTTGAAAATACAGACATATAGTTGAGGATACAGACATACAGTTGAAAATACAGACATACAGTTGAAAATACAGACATACAGTTGAAGATACAGACATACAGTTGAAGATACAGACATACAGTTGAAGATACAGACATACAGTTGAAGATACAGACATACAGTTGAAGATACAGACATACAGTTGAAGATACAGACATACAGTTGAAGATACAGACATACAGTTGAAGATACAGACATACAGTTCAAGATACAGACATATAGTTGAAGATACAGACATACAGTTGAAGATACAGACATACAGTTGAAGATACAGACACTCGCAGTTTTAAACCCTTGTTCAATGCCTTGGCGAAAGACGAAAACTACAAAGTTGGGAATTTAAACACACGCACACACACAAAAAAAAAAACAACGAAAAAAAACCCTAACATTTGAAAAAAAAAACTTAACCGAAAAAAAAAAGAACGATGGGGAGTTAAAGGTCTTTAGAAAAACAAGAGTGGATCAAAGATTAGTTTGGGTAGTGGCTGGCTGGTGGAGGGGGGCGGGAGAGGGCTTTGATGGCAGGGTTCAGTTCTGCCAGTAATCAAGATGAATGAGGAATAAATTAAAACACAAAGGATGTAATAGATGACGGTGATTCGATCCCAGTGGACATTGGAGAGAGAGGAGGAAAAGGGGGGGAGCTGGGGGGGGGGTAGATGAGGAGGGAGAATCGCCATTACGAGAGGTGGATGATGAGACGATGTTGAGTAACACTTCTGAGTGTGTGCTCGCAGTTCTCTGTATGAGCGTTTCGTGTGAGAAGATAGAGGTGGCAGCGAGTCATTTATCTATTTCTTCAATACATAGAATTCACTTGATCCTAACATGCTCGAAGAGAAAAGTATTTCCTATTCATAATGACTAGCATTACATGGGAACAAATCTTATAGAGACCCTCAAATTACAGAAGGAGAGGAGAGAAAAAGAGAGACAGTTAGAGAAAGAGAGAGAGAGAGACAGACAGCTAGAGAAAGAGAGAGAGAGAGAGACAGCTAGAGAAAGAGAGAGAGAGACAGACAGCTAGAGAAAGAGAGAAAGACAGACAGCTAGAGAAAGAGAGAGAGAGACAGCTAGAGAAAGAGAGAGAGAGAGAGACAGACAGCTAGAGAAAGAGAGAGTGCGACAGAGACAAACAGAGAGTGAGAGAAAAAGAGACGCAGAGAGAGAGAAAGAGAGAGAGAGAGAAGTACAGACTAAGAGAGACTGAGAGTGAGAGAGAGAGAGAGAGAGAGAGAGAGAGAGAAGTGCAGACTGAGAGAGACGGAGAGAGAGAGAGAGAGAACTACAGACTGAGAGAGAGAGACAGATAGAGAAAGAGAGAAGTATAGACTGAGAGGGTGAGAGAGAGAGACAGAGAGAGAGAAGTACAGACTGAGAGAGACTGATAGAGAGAGAGACAGAGAGAGAGAGAGAGACAGAGAGAGAGAGAAGTACAGAAAGAGAGAGAGACAGAGAGAGAGAAGTACAGACAGAGAGAGAGACAGAGAGAGAAGTACAGACTGAGAGAGAGAGAGAGAGAGAGAGACAGAGAGAGAGACAGAGAGAGAGAGAAGTACAGAAAGAGAGAGAGAGACAGAGAGAGAGAAGTACAGACAGAGAGAGAGACAGAGAGAGATGTACAGACTGAGAGACAGAGAGAGAGACAGAGAGAGATGTACAGACTGAGAGACAGAGAGAGAGACAGAGAGAGAGAGAGAGACAGAGAGAGAGAGAGAGACAGAGAAAGACAGAGAGAGAGACAGAGAGAGAGACAGAGAGAGAGAGAGAGAGAGAGCAACAATGTGTTCCAACTTGTTAGAGAGAGAAAGAAAATATCGACGAGCAATGAACAAAAGAGAGAGTGGAGGTGGGGGGGGGGGGGAGAATGCCAGTGAGAGACAAAGAGTGAAACAGATAGAGTGTGTGAAAAGGAGAGAAGGAGGGACTAAAAGAGAGTAACACAAAGAAGGAAAAAGAGCAAGAGAGAGAGAATGAAAGAAAGAAAGGAAGCGAATGAGGGGGAGAGAAACTGATAGAGGGTGAGAGAGAATGAAAAAAAGAGAAGAAAAAAAAAAGAAAGTGAGAGAGATAATGAAAGAGTGTGAAGAGGAGGTTATACAGGAGAGTGAGTGATAATGAAAGAGTGAAAGAAAGAAAGAAAACAAACAACTAAAAACAACAATGGCGCTATAAAAGCGAACCCTAGCCCCATTAACCACCCAATTTCCAATCTCTGATTTAAGAGGAAAGTCAGATTACCTTCCCAGGGGCGGCCCAAGCCGATGGATTATGGGATAGCGTGAGTGAAGGCCATTATAAGGTGACCTGTGAACGCGAGGGCTACAAGCTAAATCTACAAATAAATGTGAAATGAAAAGTCACGGCACTCGGTGTATGTGTGAGTGTTGTGCGTGTCTGCGCGCGCGAGAGAGAAAAAAAAAGGGGGGGGGGACCGAAAAATATAAAGGCTTGGGCATACGAGTGGGACATGGCGGGAAATCGGAAGCCAACGAAGAAATTTAAAAAATCGTAAAAGGTTTTGCGACCATTCAATAAAATCTATTTGCAACCTATTTAGAAAGCAAGGACTCGGAATTTGAACCATCGAGTGCAAAAAAATAAAATAAAATAAATTTTTGTTTTAATCATATAAGCTTCTCCTACCTAAAGGCTAAGATGTTTGTAACTATTTTTACTGGTTGAAGGTGTTTAGGGTTCTCAAGCTATATAGAAGTGAGTCCCTTCCAATGCGTACATTCGCTGTCTCTTTATCAGCAAGCGAGTCGAACCCTCGCGTCTGTGTATGTGTGTGAAAACATAATGAGATCAATATGGGGGAAATAACAGAGAATCTAAATGTGTGTGCGTGTATGAGTTTGGTCTCTATGTTCACTACTTAATTTTGTTATACAGCCCCCCGCCCCTCACAGCAGCTCAGTGGCACACGAGAGCAGCGCCGCACCAAGTGGACCTCCAATTGTAAGCCTGATAAATTATTGATAAGTAAAAGCAATATCCCCGAAGCGCGCAAGGGAAATCTACCCACTTTAGTCAAGAATGAAACGGATACTGTGGGGATTCAACAGAAGCAACAAAAGGGTGGTGGTGATTGGGAAGGAAGTCAATGGAAGTGCATTGTGGAATAAGACAATAACATTACCTACGACAATAACATTACATACGACAAAGAAGTGGCCCCTAAGACAAATAGCACAACACAAACAAATGGATACAATGGGAAAAGGTTATCAAATACAATCTCATAGGAGTGGGTTACAAATTGTGTTTTAACATGCATCGTACAGAATTATATTGTTTATCTGTACTGTAAGGGTTACTTTATCGAGTATCTATAAAGTAAGAGAGAGAGAGATGGGGGGAGTGAGAGAGAAAGAGAGGATAAGATTGAATTGGATGGATGGATTAGATGGGTGGGAATATTGACAGGCAGACAGACAGACAGACAGACAGATAGATAGATAGATAGATAGATAGATAGATAGATAGATATACAACTTTTTTTCTTTGTTTCCTCTCTACTATAGTTTGTATGCTGACTAGAGTGAAGTCCTTATTTATTAAAAAGAAGCCAGGGAGGGGGAGATGACTAGTGAAGAAAAAAGACGGGAAAGAGGGGGGGGGGGGCTGGAGAGCTGAAATTCCCCGTTGAGTTGCACATCTGAGACAAACGGCGACGATAGACATGGCGCAAACATCTTCCCAAATTTGGAACAATGGGCTTAAACATAAACCACTAACAGTTTGGAGGGAAGTCTTTTTTTTATGTCAAGAGATTAGCACAAACAATTTTTTGTCTTTTCTTCGGGGGACAGCAGACAACAACTAAACAGAGAACATCTGCAACTAATATGTATGGGTGAGTGCGCGCGTGCGTTCAAAGTTCACTCGGTGCTTTAGGCCATGATTCTGACTAAAGACGTAGCGACAGTGAGCGTATGGTAAAGACTAATTGTCTAATTGTTTACGGCGTTGTGCTGAAGCACCCACAACAACAACAAAAAACTACCATTGTAGGCGTAGATTGTTATCAAGAATACATATCTCAATAAAGCTCTATACTTTCTGTACAAACAAAACAAACTTTACCTTTGTCGACAAATATTTACTAAATACTACAGAAGACATAACACTACAATTTTACATTTTTTAAAATTATTTAAAACATATATATATAGCAAGATTAAGAAAGGGGGTGGGGGTGGGTGGGAAGGAGGGGAGATATTACAGAGGTATTTTTGAAATTGGAAATGAAATTTCAAAGCAATTTTCCCGTCACGAAACAAAGATAACGCTAAAAGGAAGAGAAGGTCGGTAGTACTAGATCTCAATTGTTGACCAAAGTGTCCATCTGAACCAGACGTGTCGTTGTGAAAAGAAATAGGGAGTTTTTTTTCTGGAATGGGGGAGGGAGGATAATATTTAGGGCGCTTCCTTCACATTCTCCCTTTCTCTCTTCTTTAGTAGTGATAATCACGAGAGAAAAGACAGACACACACACATAGACAAACAACGGAACAATTTATGGAATTGTCTTCTTTCTTTTAAAAGCGTTTTTTTTATTTATTTGTTTGTTCTGCGGGGTGCCAGACAGACAAAGACGACCCCAGACAGGAGACGTAAACCCGCGATGACGCCACAGACTAATTAAGTGAGAGCTGCGTGACTCCAGTAGCAGGTCATTTGTTCTAAGTCCGGATTCACTGTTTTAGTGACCCAGTGTCAAACTTGGTCCCTCTCATCTCGATCTGTAAGCAAAGTGTATTGGCGAGATTTACACAACGGACGAGGCTGAACCACAGAGAGAGAGCGAGAGAGAGAGACAGACGCCATTAAAAACATGTGCTGTATGGCTACAAATGTTTTAAATAAATTTGTTGTGAAAAAATAGGGGGTGGGGGTGGGGGGGTAGTTCACTGGGGCGAGAACCCCCCCCCCCCCTAAATGGATGACGGCATTAAATTACCCCGGGTCGGCATTTCAGCTCTTTAATTACGGCCGGTAAAACTACCCCCGGTAATGGCCGAGACTCACGTGGACGGATCAACGATGACCGGGTCCGTCCCTGTTAGTCTGCGTGTGTTTATTGTACTTGAGGAGGAAGGGAGATGGACGGCATGAGACCTGTTAAGTTTATCTGATGTGCCTTACATCACCCTCCCTGCCCTATCTATCAAAAGATTACACATTTATTACCTGATTGTTATCTGACTATCCTTCTACCCACATGCGTGAGGCAATTAATTTTTTTTTTTGTGTGGTCCGACTGCATTCTCTCAAATACGATTGACGCAACAAGCATCGTCACATGGAGTCATTAAACTCTGACGCATCTCAAAGGACAAGAGAGTAGCTGGCATCTAGCTAAATCCGTTTTTTTTCCCCCTAAAACTAAATTTTAAGTAAAAAAAAACAAAACAAAACAAAACAGGGAAGTGTTGATCGATATGCAAGGGGAATAAAAAAAATCAAAACGTTTTGTTTATTCAAAATGGTAAAACCATTGATCAATCACTGAAATGGGATATAAAATAAACACCGAATCAATTTAATAAACTGCCCCCTATTTTCTCATAATTCCATAGTCCTGTTCATAGGAAGTCATGATAAATACTTGGCCCGACTTATCATCCCCTCTGGTCAGCACTGTGCCAGACCATCTAAAGTTTGTTTTACCCCCAAAAGTTTATCCTTTGTTTGCCTACTTGAGCTAATCAAATGTCTGACCATCCCGGGGGCCACTAAGGTATCGCTAGCCCGCTAGTCCAGCCGAAGAAGAGCGCCCGTGGTGTTTTTAATGTTCTTCTGTTTCTTCTTTGACCATCTACTGATATTTCTTCCATAATCGATTTGATTTGCTTTTCTTTTTTTTTTTTTTTCAAGTGCGCGTAGGAGTGAGTTGGCTATGGTCAAAACGATACTGGACGTTGCGGAATGAGCTCAAAGATTGCGTCTTTTACCGAGTCCGTTTGATCACAAGAGTGAGGGGTGGGAGCATGGTGGGAGGACCCAAGGTCAATATTTAGCAGACGATCTAATGGCCGTTTTCTTCAGTTCCACTAATCCAATAAATATCCAGACTTAGTAAAGCTCAATCATGGATTCTTGCCTTATCACTGGTCGGGATTTGCGTGGGTGGGGGTCCTTTGATTGGCTTTCAGCATAAACTTAAAACATAAGGCGAAGTATTTCAGGGCGCCTATGGCTGAACGCAGGAACAAAATCTCTCTTGGATTGGTAGCAGACTACAATCTTTACTAACAAAGAAGCGAGGACTGTGACCCAAGACAGGTGGAAGATTTGCTTCTTCCGGGACAAACTGGTTGCGGGATGGGGAGAGGAGAGGGGTTGATATGATCGAAAGGCAACGAATGAAACGAAACTTCTGGAAACGCAGCATAAGCAGACAGAACAGCGTGAGCACATTGGAGAGCCCTGGAGTGGCAGGTTTATTAATTTACGAGCACTGCATGTTTATTTGGTAAAGACAAGAGACTATTAACTCACGGATTGTCCGCATAAAGAGAAAAAGAAAAAAAAATCTCCGGACACGATGACCAGAGAGACGGAGCCTAATTTGAGTCTAATTTAAATAGCCATCAGCTAGAGTGGGCTCTCTCGCGGTCAGCACCATTTGATGCGGTCAGTTAATTAGTCTCGCAATCAATCGTGCGAGGCAGTTAGCACAGCCGGGAGGTCCGAGGGCGGCTGGATCGTGGTCAGTGTAAAACAGGACAGACAGGCAGACAGCTTAAGTAAATAATTTGCAGACGTTCCTTTCCAGTGGACTGGTCATTTTCATCAGGAGCTCCGGAATCGGAACACCTAATTGGCGGCCACGAGTGAGTTCGCATGCAACGTGAGGTGGGCGAGGGAATATTGACCTGGAAACGAGTTTTGAACAGATCTCAAAATGTGTAGAGTTGGCAGCAATAGATAATATAGAAAAATTATCAAAATTATACATTTTTTTTAGAATATCTAAATATTAAATAGGATCAGGGTCAAAGCAAGTGAAATGTAATTTTATTTTCCAATAGACAGTCTAGAGAGGTACAAAGTCTATTTGACAATTGTATTTGAGAGTCTCATTCAAGACTTGCCATTAAGTGTACACTTTTAAATGTTGAAAGATTACTTTTTATACAATTTATTAAGACGCTTCCGGGTCAAGATTAAAACTGCGTGTCATTTCGATGACTCAATTTATTTCGTTCCTCTTTTGTCCAGTTCTACACTGAGAGGGAGAGGAGGATAGTGATAGGGGCATTGACATATATAGAGATATAGAGAGTGAGAGAGATAGAGAGAGAGAGAGAGAGAGAGAGAGAGAGAGACAAAGAGATCTAGTGCAATGAAGATATAAATAAAGAGTAAAAGAGATAGAAGAGGCAGAGATGGAAAGAAGAGACATAGAGATAGAAGAGACAGAAGAGACAGAGAGATAGAAGAGACAGAGAGATAGCAGAGACAGAAGAGACAGAGAGATAGAAGAGACAGAGAGATAGAAGAGACAGAGAGATACAAGAGACAGAGAGATACAAGAGACAGAGAGATAGCAGAGACAGAAGAGACAGAGAGATAGCATAGACAGAGAGATACAAGAGACAGAAGAGACAGAGAGATAGCAGAGACAGAGAGATAGAAGAAACATAGAGATAGAAGAGACAGAAGAGACAGAGAGATAGCAGAGACAGAGAGATACATGAGACAGAGAGATACAAGAGACAGAGAGATACAAGAGACAGAAGAGACAGAGAGATACAAGAGACAGAAGAGATAGCAGAGACAGAGAGATACAAGAGACAGAAGAGACAGAGAGATAGCAGAGACAGAAGAGACAGAGAGATAGCATAGACAGAGAGATACAAGAGACAGAAGAGACAGAGAGATAGCAGAGACAGAGAGATAGAAGAAACATAGAGATAGAAGAGACAGAGAGATACAAGAGACAGAAGAGACAGAGAGATAGCAGAGACAGAGAGATAGAAGAGACAGAGAGATACAAGAGACAGAGAGATACAAGAGACAGAAGAGACAGAGAGATACAAGAGACAGAAGAGATAGCAGAGACAGAGAGATACAAGAGACAGAAGAGACAGAGAGATAGCAGAGACAGAAGAGACAGAGAGATAGCATAGACAGAGAGATACAAGAGACAGAAGAGACAGAGAGATAGCAGAGACAGAGAGATAGAAGAAACATAGAGATAGAAGAGACAGAGAGATACAAGAGACAGAAGAGACAGAGAGATAGCAGAGACAGAGAGATAGAAGAGACAGAAGAGACAGAGAGATACAAGAGACAGAAGAGACAGCAGAGACAGAGAGATAGAAGAGACAGAGAGATAGAAGAGACAGAGAGAGCCTTCTCCTCATAAGTTAATGAAGGGACAGCATTAAAGTGCGAACTCAATGAAGCGTGAAGTGAAACACTGGTTGAACCGTATCCATCAATTTTTTTTTCTTACACACTAGAAGCAGATGCACACACACATGCACCGCAGGCGAACACACATAGCGGCGCGATGACGGACCGCGAACTCGCTTTCAGCCCCCGGGGGCGACAACCGTCGCTGATGGAGATCTCCATGTAGAGCTCAAGTCGGATACCCTGGGATACGGTCGTCTTGTCTCAGATGACACGATAACAAACGGCAATGCAAGTATTTAGCAATGGCGGATTGGGCGGAAGTGACGTAAGTGAGGGACAGAAAACTGGCACGTGCATAGTGGTGATGGAGGTCGAGCTATGGTCACCGAGGGAGGTGCTTGGTTGTGTGGTACACTGTTTGGTATGTCGTCAAGAAAGTCCCGCGTTCAAGCCCTGCATCCGCCTTTGTTTCTAAAGGAGAGCCCGAGATTTAGTGCCATTAGAGAATGGAATGGGTTGCCTGAATCAGCCAGGAAAACCAGCGACCTTGCAGAGTTTAAGTCATTGATTAATATGCATGACTGGATTGACACATTAGTGCGTAGAACGTATATACTTTTTTTTTGCCGAAGAAACGTATGTAATATGTAAGATAAGATAAGATTTATTTGAAATGAATGAGTCCAAAGACAAAAACTGAAGCGGACAACTACAACTTGGGATTCGAACTTGAGACACTTCGATTCAGAAGCCAAGCGCTTCACCACTCAGCCACAACATCCCCATTTTGCATTTGAGTCGAAAGTCCAATCGCATGCACCTCCAAAGATACTTTCTTACATTTCCTGAATACGAATCGATATCTTTAAAAAATAAAATAAAAATCGATATCGAATGAAGTAAAAAGAACGAATTTACGATACAATTGTAGCACCATGTAAATGAAAGCAGCCCTACTCAAAATTTTCAGTGAAAACTTTTGTTAACCATGGGCGAGATCGATACTACTACTGTATTCGATTTAGACTTAAAACATGTTTTCCAATAATGAAGTATTAGCGAACTAAAAATTGAAGACGTTTTGTCCACGATTATATAAACATCACAATGAAGTCGTCGGTGCTCATGTTATAACTTCACCAAGAAAAGACAAGGCGGGCGATGACGTCTTCTCACAGACAGCTTCAATTCCGAAGAAAACGAGGATCGGGCGAGTCAATCTTTCGCAGTGTATTCGTCATCTCTTTTCTCTAGAGACACACAAATATCATACCATTACGAGGTTACGGAGTTTAGAGCGATAACTATAATTGGGGCAATAAGTCAAACCTCCATCACTCCACCTTCATCTTGCCTCATCCACGATTGCCCCCACCCCCGCCCCCATCTACTACCGCCCCCCCCCCCCATCTCCACACCCATCACCCTCGCTTTCGTCTCTGTCAAGCTGATTTTGTTTCTCTCTTTCAATCTCATTGATTCTCGCGAATGAGAGAGACAGAAAAAAAAATAGAAGTGTTTTCCTTCATTCCGCACTTTTTTTTTTATTTGTGTCCTGTACAAGGAAGTTCCGAAGCAGTTTTCACTGCGCTGTAAACTAATTTTATTGAGTTCAAAACCACAGTGCACATCGATAAAAGAAACACAAGGGCAATAACTTGCGTGAGGGGAGATAATAAACCTTTTCTTTTTATTTTGATTGTGTGTTGTTGTTAGAAGCAGATTTAATATCCCACTGTAATAAACTTCTCTCACTATTACCACAAATCACTCGAGTTTAAAAAAACAACAAACTCATCCATGGCCCCCGTGGGCAGCATACTACCTGCCAAAGTGTTTATTTGGATTGATTAAATGTTTTTGTAATTCGTAAATTTCGTAATCTATTGTTGAAGTTTGTTGTACATATTAATTCTATTTACGTCCATATTACAGATGTTAAAGTACATGAGTAGTATGGATTGGCAGCACGATATTCAGCTACTTGTGTATTTCATTAATAGAGATTGTTATGTGACTTATAAATTGAACATACACATCAAAGGACAACAAGCTTAGACCTTGGTAGAAGACCTATCCATTTCACTGTTACTCGCTTGCCTCTTTGTCCACATGTGACCCCTTAAAATATGGAGGCAAGTTTTTCCTTCCATTACTATCATCAGATTATTTCCCCCTAACCAAACGATTAGTTCCCTGACCCAAGGCAAAAGACATTATTAGATGCTTAAAAAAAAAAACACTATTCACTGCACCGGAAGTCAATCTACTTATTTCGCGCCTAGATTTCCCGCCTTCCAATATTGGCTTAACGATCCCATTAATCTAAAACGTCCAGGATTAGACCGACTTTACTGCTTCCTCCACCACCTCGCAATGGTGACCATCGCATCTTTGCGCCTCCCAGAATCCGCCTCTCCCACGCCTCATACTTTTTAAAAACAGTTCCTCCCTATCCTCCCGGATTGTGCAGTAGCCCTACACTTCCCCTCCGTCCAATCTGGCCCTCGCGCTAAAGCTCGTGGGATGAACGCTATTGGCACTGGGGCCTGGCCTTATTAAGGGTTCCTTCCTAATCTCGGCCCCGTGACGTGCCGTTGAAAAGCCGGCTTGTCCAATTAGGTCAGATAACCTTGGTGATGATGGGACTCAAGCTGACTGATGGCCACTGAAGATAGCGCGGTCGATGATGAATGGAGGGGCCACATCCGAAGACTCGAACCATATTCGTTTTGGCCGGGTCTGACTGACCTCGAGACGATCACACACACAGGAGTTCGAACAAAGAAACACAAGTACAACAAAATGAACGTAAATTATGACGAGGGTGTTGAGCCACTAGTGGAACAGCCAACACGAGAGATGTGTATCTACCATGCACGAGAGATGTGTATCTACCATGTACGAGAGATGTGTATCTACCATGCACGAGAGATGTGTATCTAGCATGCACGAGAGATGTGTATCTACCATGCACGAGAGATGTGTATCTAGCATGCACGAGAGATGTGTATCTACCATGCACGAGAGATGTGTATCTACCATGCACGAGAGATGTGTATCTA
Organism: Biomphalaria glabrata; assembly: GCF_947242115.1. Classification (NCBI taxonomy): domain Eukaryota; kingdom Metazoa; phylum Mollusca; class Gastropoda; family Planorbidae; genus Biomphalaria; species Biomphalaria glabrata. The sequence continues at coordinate 9,013,504 of NC_074720.1, forward strand.
GCATGCACGAGAGATGTGTATCTACCATGCACGAGAGATGTGTATCTAGCATGCACGAGAGATGTGTATCTAGCATGTACGAGAGATGTGTATCTACCATGCACGAGAGATGTGTATCTACCATGCACGAGAGATGTGTATCTAGCATGCACGAGAGATGTGTATCTACCATGCACGAGAGATGTGTATCTAGCATGCACGAGAGATGTGTATCTACCATGCACGAGTGTTGTGTATCTACCATTAATTGAGTAAGAGAGGAAGAGAAGTGGACTACAACGGTGAGGAAATCTATTTTATAGCTAGAATAAGAGAGAGAGAGAGAAGGGAGAGAGAGAAAGAGAAGAGAAAAAAAGAAGAGACAGAAAGAAGAGAGAAAAGAGAGAGGAGGAATTGAGAAAGTGGAGAAAAGAGAAATAAACAACAGAGAGATAGAAGTGTGAGAGAGAAGAAAGAAAAGAGAGAGCAGGGGGAGAGTGAAAGAGAAGAGAAGAGAGAGGAAAGAGAGAGCGAGAGAGAGAGAGAGAGATCATGATGACGAAGACGAATAATGAGAAAAGAAAAGAGAGTAGATGAATGAAAAAAAATCGATGACTAAAAATATTTTTTTAAAACCCTTTCAAGGTCGAATATCAATGACAACGGTTGGAATACGTTTTGAGATGTATTAAAAATCACATGTTTATATCGCATGTTTAGATTCAATGGTTTTTTGTTCCATTACAGTGTGAGAACCTTACAAACTGGCAGCCACGTTCATAGTGTCAAGCAAATTATTCGACATCGCAACCAAAGCGATAACACAACTGCAACGCACAATTGTATTTGGGATCAAGTCAGAAAAAAAAAGGGGATCGCTGTATACAAAAGAGGCTAAGTCTACACAGCAATCCTCGCGCTTCTTTCTGCCTCCAGTCTGGAACCCAATCGAGCAGACGTGGAAGCGTTCTTTTCATAATCGCATTCACCGAGCGACATGTCGAGGGCTTCCCCTTTCCCCTCAACATCAACAATCCCCTGGAACCACGAGTTTCACAGCATTCCCCTCATGAAGAACATAATTATGACATGCAAGGCGTTTACATTTCTAGATTTAATCTCCCCCCCCGTCAGAAAACTTGATAAAAAAAAAAAAGAGCCCTGCAGAAATCCTTTCTATAACTCGAAACGAAAGTCTAACAGCGTGAAATAAAATATGCAGAAATGAGGGTATAAGCCAAGTAAAAATATTTCGCGCGCACAGATTAAACCCACAAAGGGTTATTTCTTCTTCTGAGTTATCACTGAAACGGCTAAATCTAAAAATAGTACCTTCATTGGAAAGAAAAGGGAAAGAATAGATTAAAATCTTTTTCAAAAGAGACGCACACACAAAAACAAAAAAAAATCGCATACGACTATTTTTTGCGCCCGTCTTTTTCTTGGTTGACCAGGTTTAATAGAAGAAGTACAATTTATTGAGATTACAAAATTTCCTTGATTGCGTGGCGATGACATCATCAAGTAGCGAAAAATAGTTGAGAAGTAATTAACATAGAAATAGGGGCGGTAACTCAATAGCAAAACATCGACATATCACAATCTGAAAGGGAAAAAAAAACTATTTAAAAAAAATTAATGAGCTATGGCAGTTTTTCATTGGGCCTTGTTTGCATAACTGTATACAATTTGGAGACAAAGAATAAAAATACAACAACTAGAGAAATAAAAAAATAAAAAAGCAAATTGAGTCAGTAATTAAGACGACAAAAAGTTTATACGGCGCTATTCGATATTCCAATGTAGCCAAAGTAATGATGAAATATCATCAAAACACATACGATATATAAGTGTAAATAATTGTTTAGATTACGAATATGTATTATTGGAAAGGCATTATTAGTAAGACTGGCGTTATATCCAAAGTTATATGGACATAAAAGGTTTATATTGGGAGACAAAAATTGTATTTTTGGGTTGTTTAGAAAACAAACACGACCCATTTCATAACAATAAAAGTGGGGCTCTAACTTCCGGCCAATAAAAACAAAATTCAGCATCAACAATACCAGGACTGCTCCCCCCCCCCTCTCGTGTTTTATTTGGTCGGTGGTCTATTTTGATTCTCAAGCACCGACAAGAATGAAAAGGTACCGTACAGATAATAAATAATACAAACTAATAATCCTTGGTTACCGCCCCTGGCTGGCCACGGCAGGCACCTGCCTGGTTGGTCACATTAACTCTGGCACCGAGAGGATATTACAAGCTTATTTCCAGGCCTGGTCAGATTTATTAAACGGCTTTTGTTACCGGACGGCGCGTCTCGTGGAGGGAGAAAGGGGAAGTTCAGGGATGAGGAAATTGACCGAGAGGACGACGAGTTAAGCAGATATGACGAAGGGAGAAATAGAAGGTTATTGGCAGGATAGAGAGAGAAGAAGGGAGGAAATGAAAACTTGGTAAATGGTGGTTTAACCTTTTTTTTTTCCCCCAACAAGTTTTCTGTCTGTTTTTAATCCAATCGGATTAGCGTGAACGAAGTTCTGTATAGGAAGTGGACAGGTGACGAGAGGAACAAGTATGAAAGAAATAATGTGATTCTAAATGCTGGTTAATTGGATATCTAACCTAGGGTCCCAGGTTTTAAAACAAATATTACAGTTCGTGTTATTTTTATACTCAAGATTTTATAGAGAAATCAAATTCAACCAAATGAAACAGACTCTGCATTGTGCTAGCAACACAAGATTTATGCACACGTATTAGTCTGTTCTCTAAAACACAAAAGAGTTCGTTAAAAAAATAAACATGGACGAGTTGTTTTTAAAAATGATTTTTAAAATGTGCATAACAAATCATTTCATTACATTCACAGACATTGCTCAAACCAAAATTTTCGATATTGTTATTTTTAAAACGCATTTGCAGCCGCTGTTTAAAAAATAACTGAGGTATCTGTGCAATAATAATAATAATTAAAAAAAAAAAAGAAAAAAAAAAAGAATAAACATGCTTTAATGAGAAACAAAACAGCAGCAGATAACTCAGCGATGGAATGTCTACTTTACCCGTCACTTTACATTTCCTTCATGACATAAAAAAAAAAAATTGCTTTTGTTGTTAACATTTTAATGTCGTCTGTCTCTTTTACTACTCTCTTCTGCTGGCGGGAAAATTTATTCATGGGCCCCACAGAATTTAAAGAAAAAGAAATAATAATGTTTATCAAACCATAAAAGCCCAATCAGTGAACGAGGCAGAGCCTCTATCCGTATGTGTGTTGAGAGAGTGTCTGAGCATGTGGCTTCGAATTCCAGTGTCAAGACATTAAAGAGCGTTATGGGGTAATTATCCGATTAGTGCACTGGGGCGCTGACAAAACTCCCCGCGCACCTTTTCAAACACATCACAAATACGCGAAATCTCGTTATTGGCTTAAGATTTTAATTAAAAGCAGGTTCTGAAATTCTTTGAGCGAATATTTTTAATCGATGGGAAATTTTTTGTTTCGGGTCTTAAAATAAACAGGAAACGAATTGAGAAAAGTATATGTATGTTCTATGTTACTTGTGCTTGGAATGTAAGGAAATTTTGAAAAGCTTGCACAAGTTACATACAAAATAGATTTAAGATAAAAAAAAAATATGTATATAGAAAGGGACACACATAGAAATGAAAATGGCTTAAAACAAGGAATTTTGTATTTTAATGCAACTAGTTAAAATTGTGTTTGAAATCTCAACAAATCAAATGCATGATATTATATTTTTCGTTTACGTTATTTTTTCATAACGCGAAGCAGACGATCGAATGTTATTGTTAGCCAATTAAAATTTATAGGTTTTTTTTCTCTTTCTTTCCGCCAAGCCTAGACACAGGTCCTCAGCTGGAGTCATTGGCTCAAGTCTTCAGAAGAGGAAGCATGAATTGATCGAAGGAGAGGATCGATCCCCAGAGTCATGAGGCAATCAGGGCACTAAATCTAATGTAAGCATCAGTTTCTCTTGAGCACGGCAAACTTTCTATTCATTATAGACAAATAAACTCGTCCTCCATCTGGTTTGTGTTTGCTGTTAAGTGTCTCGCTCTGTACTTCTGGGGTTCAGCTGTGTTAGCATTGTGCTAAACTGTTTGTCTCTGCTTACTCAGTTATTGTTTACTTCCATTTAGTTTTGTGCTAAATGCTATTTTTAGTTTTGTGCTAAATGCTATTTTTAGTTTTGTGCTAGACGTTATTTTTAGCTTTGTGCTAAATGCTATTTTTAGCTTTGTGGTAAAAGCAATTTTTAGCTTTGAGCTTTAAGACTAACAAAAAGGGAAATAATTGTTTTATTTGTAGACAGCGCGCGTTTCGGACCACGCTTATCAATATGTCATGCGATTAGAGTAAACATATCTACACTGCAACTGCTCCACAGGGACCAATTTAATTACATTACATTATTTTTTTATTTGAAAAAAAAATTAAAAAGTTTAGTTTCAGTCTCTCGAGCGCATTTGTGAAACTAATTGTTCTCAAGAACCGTGGAACTGCTGGAACATACATTGTCACACGCATATAAAGGACTATAAAGTACAACTTGAAATCATTACACAAACATTTATATACATTGTAAAAAAAATTCATTACCATATTGTTGAAATTAATAAATATGTATTGACTTCATTTCCATGATGAATTCCTTGTGACCAGGTGCATTTTTTTTTAGATTTTAATTATAAACATTATAATCAATATGTTCCTTTCTCTTCTATGTCGGCAGGATAATCCCCGAGATAAGCCGCTCAATGAAAGTAAAAGGAAATGTTGATGATGCTTGTCAGTCTTTGTTTGCCTGATATTATCATATGCGTTATCAGCGATTTCATCAATATCAAGTAGATACGATAATTTCTATTTAAAAAAAACAACAACAAAAAACTGTATAGTCCTACATTAAACCATCACCAATAACACTGTGAATGTGTGTGAGTGAGTGTGTGTGTGTGAAAGAAAGAGAGAGAGAGAGAGAGAGAGAGAGAGAGAGAGAGAGGGAGGGAGGGAGGGAGGGAGGGATAGAAGACAAGAGGAAGCAACTCTTATAATCGATAATCTCCCCTTGCACATTAATTTGATTGGCACCTAGCGAAGGTTGTGAAAACAGGGACTTGTACGTTGGGCGAGTCGGGCATAGTCTAGTAGCTTCACAACACAAGCCTTCTAGCGAGTCTTTAAATAGCTCCACGATTCAATTAGACAGTGTGTGTGTGTGTGTGTGTGCGCGTGCGAAACACCGCGCGGAAGTGAATTATTATACAGAACATTGAAATACGAAAGTATGGCAGCGTAAGTTTATACTGGACTTTTTTTTTTTCAATGTATCAAACATTTTTTAAAGCAGGTAACTGTGCATATATTTTATATGTATTAAAAAATTAATAACAGAAACCCTTTTTCTATAAATTATTCGACTTTATATAAAACGAATTCTAAATATTTTTAAAAAATTATATGCTTTTTTTTTATTCATACCAAGGGGGAGCGTATATTCCTATTCAAGCTAACTTTGGCTTTACAGTCGAAGCTTATGGAGAGTTTGGAAACATTGAAGGAGAGAAGCGTTAAAAAAAAAATACTCAGCTCTTAATGAACGAAAGATTAGGAGTATCGACTCATTCTGTTTAACAAACAACACAGATGAAAACAGTCACTGAACCGTGAGTACACCGATCCTTAACCGAGGAGAGTGAGTGAGGGCGGTGGCAGAAAGTAAAAAAAAAAAAAAAACTAACAGGGGAAAAAAAAAAAGGGGGGGGGGGCTATACAAAAAATAAACGAAAAACATGTTTAAAAAAAAAAGGACAAAAGAAACAACTATAAGTGAAGGCAGCGCTGTGACAAGAAGGGGGAAAAAAAAAAGAGTCGAAACCGATTTTAATCGAATAGGTCTTAAATATACTTGGCTAGAAAATGGCGTTGAGGCGGGTAAGACGAGGAGGAATGAAAGAAATGTTGAAGTCAATTTAGTAGTTAAAAGTTATACGTACAAATATGAAAGGATCAAAGTTCTTCAGGGCTGGTCCGGCAAAGTGAAAATTCTTGTTAGACACAGGTTCGGAAAGCCCAAGGGGTGAGAAGTCGTGAATAGAGATCAGGCCCTGATTCGCTCCCCTTCTTTTTTTTTTTTCCCTTTTCTAAATCTATACATATATTTGTTCAATTCGCCATAAAGATGTCAGAAAGCTCCATTTGCATAAGGATGAGGAAATTGCCAGAATCAACTTGTATCTTGTCAGAAATAGCTAAACGTTGTCGGATAGAGAAATCAGACGCCATTTTTTTCCGCTCTGGAAGAGTTCTTGGCTCGTGTCGTCTTAAGTTAATGACGCCATAAGCTAAAAAAAAACACACTTTCGTTTTGGATTTTCTGTTTTTGTTTACGTCTTTAAGTCGTATAATAAAAGACGAAATTTGAAGCAAGCTTTAAAACATGTTTTTATTTAATTTTGTAGTTAAACTATATAGCCATTCAAAAACATTGTGACCTCACCAAGAACTAAAAATTAATTAATAAAAACAAATCGAAAACCTCTTAACGCAGGCAGCATTTCTCCAATGGACAATCAGTCAATACCATGTTTAGTGCGGTCTGTTCCAATCCCTATAATGGTCCTTTGGAGGAAGGAGGTATTTGGGACAATGCCTTCGTGCTGCCTTTAAGGCGCACAGCAAAACACAGCTCAGCTAGAGTCGGAATTTGAACTCGAACCTTGTAGGTGGTCAAGGGCACATGCAACTCAGCCACCAATTCCACATTTGTTTTCCTTGTTGTCATCCAATGTCAAGCATACACATTGCTCAAAATATTAAATAAAAAGTCTAAAATAAGAAAAAAAAAAGTAAGTCAAAGATGTGCAGTGGATAAAAGGGAACAGAACGATAATCAACAGATGAACACGCAGAGAACGTCAAGACTAAAGGAAAGTTGATTGAATAGAAATGAGGCAGAGAATGTAATCTCGCGCAGTTGTTCTGAGCTTTAGCTCCAGGGAGGGTTTAAATGTCAAGATGGCTGCAAGGAGAGAGAAACTACACACATACACATTGAAAAAAAACGTCATAACTTGTCCCCGGGAGCAGGTCCAGTGCCAGACTCCAGTTGATTTATAGCACAATTAAGCCTTTCCTTGATTACATAGAAATTAACTTCAAGTGCCCCCCACCCCCCGCGCCCTCCTCCTGTTGGGATGAAAGAGAGCGAGCAGACACGAGGAAGATGTCAAATGCCGACAATGTTGGCGAGGTTGACTTTTATGTTTGGCACGATGGAACGTGCGCTCCTGTGTTCGTCAGAGGAAATGCGGTGGCGATGACATGCCCCCTTCTGTAGGTAATGTGATGTAGTCATACTGACAACAGACTCGCACGCCATATGAATGGTCCACACAGAGCTCATTCCCATCCTAAGTCAACGGACATCCATAAAACAATAATTAAACCAAGGCGGAATTTTTTTTTTGGGAGGGGGGGGGGGCGGGATGGTCGGCTTAACGGTTTAAGCATGTCTAATATTTAACCATATATTCGCCTTCACAACATTCATCACCCTTAGCAACGAAAATAAACCGAAACCCTTCTTATATCAGGAATTTACGAAATGTAAAGTGAACAAGAATCAAAATTTAAAAATTATTCAAATTATAGGCATATATAATGGGGAAGGAATTTCATGTTTATAGACATATCATTTCATTCAACTTGATTTCCGCTAAATCAACAAAAAACTAAATGAATTAATTACCACAAATAAATACATGACATGAAGCTCTTCAAAATCGACACCAGCAGCTGGGGAAAAGTGACACTGGATAGATCCACATGGAGAGAGAGCATAAAGGAAGGGTCTCGGTTTGCAGATGCCATACACAACAGCAGCAGAAAGAAGGATGAAAATGCAACGGCGCCTGGTGATTACATATGCCCAACCTGCGACCGCTCTGTATCAAAGATCGGCCTCCTGGGTCACACAGAAAGTTGCAAAGGAAAATATTATTTCTCGAGACGTAAAATGCCACAGAATACATAACCACTGACTAATAAATTAATTTGTAAATTATTTTTTTTTTTTTGGGGGGGGGGGGGGGGGGGGTTCAAATTTTGTTAGGAACAATGAATAATTGTGCAAAGTTTCAACTTGATCCCAGAATAGTAAATGAGTGATATAGAGTATATATAAAAACTGTACCAGTCAGACAAACAAACATTGAGTCGATATAAGCTTGTAGAAAAAAAAAAAGGAATCACAAATCTGTTACATCTAGAACACGACACAAGAACGATGTTTTGAAAATGTAACCACGTTACACGCGGCCACCAACAACGATTTCACATGAACATATTCCCCCTCGCTTCTCCCCAAACTGTGTAATTGTCTACTAAAGTGCTGGTGGAGCCAGACCGAGTCATAACTTCGGCATAAAGAGTAGCTAGGGTGAGCAGTAATTGACTCCTTCGAGCCAAACGTCACGCAGACGTCTCTGAGTGTCCCTTCCATACCCACACCCCGTCTTACACACACACACACAAAATAGGTAAACTAATGCGCGCTACAGGTATAGCACTATCTCTCTCTCTCTCTCTTAAACTTTGAGATTTACTTTCTTTCTCTAATTCTTCCTTTCTCTTATTCGTTCTTTCTTAATGTGCTTGATTCGATAGGCAATAAGAAGAAAGATTACGTTAATTAATACTGAAAATGAAAGTTAAATGAAATCCTTAAAAAAAAAAGATATACAGTAAATCTCCATTAAAAACTAACCCCTTGAAAAGCTCGCTCGATATTTCCATAAACATTAATGGATATTTAATGTGACAAGTTAAGTATGGACGAAAGCATGGATTTAACGCACTAGTGGCAAACTGAAAAAAAAATAGCCCAACAAAAACAATCTAAAAGGATATGATTTATACATTTTCTGTGGCGTTAATTCGTTCGGTGGAACTTATTGTATTTACAATATGTCTGCGTCGGGTGTGGCAAAATATGTAGGTCGCAGCATCGGCAGCTTCCGTATTCCTAATTAATCTTGGGACTCGAAGACAAGGCTTATTATTATTGTTTTTAATATACAGAGCAGGGAGGTCTTGTGCGACAAAGATACATAGACTTTTAATATTGTTGCTCAACAATGGTAAATGCCGAATACTAATGTAAATTCACTATTTCGAAGAAAGAGCTCTTCCAGGAGAGGAGGTAAGACAAACATCATTAAGGAAGCTTGTGGTTACCAAAAAAAAAGAAAAGCAGTTCGTCTAGGCCACCTGTTGACAACAGAGGTGTATCCTAATGATGATTGGAGAAAAAACAAAATGCACAGGGGAGTGGGGGGTGAGATGGGGAAGAGGAAATTGTTGATTACGTGGTGTGTAGAGTTTGGGATGTGGCTGTGTGGAAAATTGTGGAAACACAATCCGCCAAGCCAGGGCAGAGACAATAGCTGAGTGATTTTAATGTCAGGCTCTGCGTGAGTATCGATCTATGTGTGTGTCACTGTAAGTACGCCCGCGCGTGGATGTGCGTGTCAAGTGAAAGCCTGGATTATCACTAGGGGTCTATGCTACGTTCCTAAGCATTCTAGGTCCTCAAGAGTAGCGGCTATCTGTTGAGAAACGCTTTCAAGTATGAGGTGATGACCGTCCACGATGACCACCTCGTACTTAAATTTAAAAAGTGCAATACCTTGAGACTACGAAACACTGAGAATCTATGGAAAAAAACAGTTAATTTTAACAAAGCTTTTACTCTGTCTGTCTGGTACAAATGTACTACACGTTATTTCTCCAGCTTTACATTCTCGGATCAAGTTTAAACTTTAAACAAAAGACAATACATCAATAAAAAAAACGCGTTCGTTAATTAATTAGTGGTAATAAATTAATTTTGTTTTGTATAAAAAGGAATTAAATCCTGCAGTACACAAAGATATGGCAGTAATCGTGCGGTTCTTTCCCTTTTATGAGCTATATTTTGCTGAAAGTAGGTGTTGCTTCTTATAGCTTGTAGTAATAGTTGATTTAGTTTGTTTTAATACAGTGGTAGCTATTGTAATAGATTTCATTAGTTCATTAAATATTTGTTAATTTTTCTACATAAATTACGATGTCTTTAATTCGATGTCTTTAATTCGTTGATAGAACTAGGATTGATTCTTAGTTTGATTATCAAATCAGGAGTTCACAAAAATGCACATCACAATTTTCAGGATTTCTTTCCTCAGATTTGCAACACCCAAACCAGTACAGATTTATTTAGCGTTGACTACACGAGCTCAGCGCGTGAAATGTTATCCAACGAGACTGGAGTCGAGAGAATGCTTCTGTCTTATGTTGATTGACTTCCCTGGAAAACAAATACTTTCTTCCCTGCGTCTCATTTGTCTGCTCTTTCTATCATAAAATCAACATTTATACTTTCAGTTTTTTTTTGTTTTTCTATTTTGATACGCCGGTTCTAATATATTTCGTTTTTAATATTTTTGGTTCGAGGTAATTCAGAAACTTTCAAATATGCATCAACTTCAATGCGATTCCCGGTCCTACAAACAATGCAATACTTTTTTTTTTTGTGTTAAAAACCATTTCGTATAAAAGCTTTTCAGAAGCCAAAAAATTATTGGAGCAATTACCACTTTGGCCAGACTCATTGTAAAAAAAAAAAAATTAAAAAGAGAAATAAACGTCAATGTGAAAGAGAAACAGAAGAAGAGAAAAAGGAAGAGAAAAAGGTGTGGGGGGAAAATGGCCCACAACAAAATATGCATACATTCTTCGTAATGTGCTTAAAAAAAAAACCCATCTCAATTTCCTTAATTGTGAAAAAGAATCCAGCCTAAATAGATTTTTACGCCGATCAATTAAAATGGTTTAAATTAGTGATTAGAAAGCGCTTTAAAAAAGAATTTTAAAAAAAATTAGATGGAAGGGAATTTTTAAAAAAGGCGGGAAAGGAAATTAGGTTAAACAAAAACAGCAGACGTAATCTTACAACGAGCAGAATAAAAAGTTTTAAAATATCACCATATTTTTTTTCAAAGCGTTTGAATTTAAACCTTTACAAATACTAGTCAGTAATTAGGTTTAAGGTACTTAATTTGTTTTTTGTTGTAAGTTCTTAAAGTATTTTAGTTCTGCTGTTGACTTTTTATCTTAGGCTTGAATAAAAAAAAAACTTTAGTCTCTGTAACATAGTCTTGTTTTGCGTCTATAAAATTGAAGGGTTTTTTTTTAGCACTCTATAAAGTTATTCGCTTAAACATACCGCTACTCTATACTATTGCCTTGTTTAAACCCCTCTATTAAATTACCAGATATACCATTATCGCCAACGCAAATCAATCAAACCAACTAGCTCACCCACATCCGCCCTTGCCCCTACCCAGTGGATATTCTCTATGTCTATGCTAACACAGACTCGTGAAAAACCAAGCGAGATATCACCCCCATCGTGAAACTATTCCCAGCCTATCCTCCGCCGAGGTGCCGCCGGGTGCGAGCGACCCTGCGAGTCCATCACTTGTGGTATATAACCTCTTTCCATTTCCTCCAGTAGATGTCTTCCTTACTCGGGTTACCAGTTGACTTGTCAGCCAGGACTGTCTACCAGTAAATACGTTTTAATCTGCTGGCAATCTTGCAGCCCTTTTTCACTCTCTCTCTTATACCCCTACGTCAGCCCACTATGCTGAAAGAGACAGCAATGATGGATAGGGAGACACACAAGAAGCAGTAGAACACACATCGGGGATGCACATGAGGGAAAGTGATAGAAAAATTATAACTAGAAGATAAAAACGAGAGGCGGACAAACAGACAGACAGACATCAAAGAACACAGAATTAAGTTATAAAAACTGAGGCAGGACTTCCAGGAAAAGAATCCCGAATAGGAACAGACGATTAAAATATAGACATTCTTGTTTTGAGGAGTTGCTGTTAATCGCTCTTCTTTTATTGACGTAATTCCCCCAGCTTCTTACCGAGGACGTGACGAGGGATGAAATAGACCGAGAGCAGGGAAACCTTTCAACACAAAACTCGTAGAGTAAGGAGCAGAAGAGCGAATGCATTGTTTTTGCATGCTTCTACAAGCTCTCGCGCTGCAAAGGTAAAATCTAGGCTTGTTGTTCTCAAACCAAAACCTAAACCGATATGTTGTTTTTTAAACCTAGGTCCCTGAAGTAATAGCCTATATATCAATATAGTTAAAAAAAATAAAGAAAGAAATGGAGGGGAAAAAAATGAAGTCCTAATGTGTTGAACATGTCATTGGAATATTCGATTATCAATATGAAAGGAAGTCATATATTTAATTTAAGTAAACTAGATTTTTATTTAAGAAGCTACTGGTCCTGGTGATTAAATTTATAATCGGCAAAACAAAATATGTACTAAAATGGCCAATTAACAAGATTTTTTGTCTTAAATTGTACTTCAAACTCTTAAACCTATCCATCAACAATGCGACATTTTAAAATATATATATATATTAAAAAATTTAAATGTTATAGAAATGTTGACTTTACAATTATCTTTACATATTTACAAATGTCTATACAAGAAGCATCCAGCCATGAACGTTTTGCAAAAAGTTTCACAATCAAAACTCTGAATGTATTAAAAATGGAAGGAGAGGGGGTGGTGTAGGGAGATCTGAACCTGAACTCTAGAACCGTGAATAAGAAATGTTTTGAACTGATTTTAATTCTTGAATTTAACAATCTGCAAGCGTTCCACGCATTTCTCCATCTCGATTCTTCCTCCACAAGAAAAAAAAAGTACCGGGGGAGAGAGAGAGAGAGAGAGAGAGAGAGAGAGAGAGAGAGAGAGAAGAGAGCGTGTGATTGTGTTGGCAAGCGAGGAGAGAAACCCACCCGCAAGGTTGAAACTCATTTCTTGCTTCAATACATTTTAATTTTGAAAACACTTCCTTTTGTCATCCACTGGCAGAAAAAAAAAAAGAAAAGACAAGAAAAAAAAGAAAAGAAGAAAGAAATACATTTATTTAACTAAACTCATAATGTGCACTTTTGTGTGAAAGAAATGGAAAGATGGAAGTTATTTGAAATTAAAATGTATAAAACAAAGACCTTTATGAAAATGCTAACACCCTTACAGTTTCTGGAGAGCTGCGGGGAAATTTGACTTCGAGTAAAAGAACTTTTTTTTTTTTAAATAATCGTAATGATTACTAAAAGAAAGATAATTCGGTATTTATAGTTTCAGAGTGGGCTGTTCCGGATTCTTCAACGTAAACGCCACAATCCATCTTTCGAGTATCAAATGAAGTCTCACTTCCCATGTATTTAAATACCACGTAATATTCATCTGTGCAATAAATATAGTGCCGGTTATACTTTGCGGCTTAGGTAGAATGGGCTTAGCTCTAGGCCTTTTCACCTTGGTGTTGGCTATTCTCTTCTAGGAAATAAATCTAAACTCACAGCTTAACTTTTGATGAAATTATCTCCCCTTACTGTAGAACACAAATGAAAGAATTCCAAAAGTCAAACAAAATCAAAGTTTATAACCAATAAGTCATACTAAACTTTCCGTGACAATAAATTACATGTATTTCTTAAACACAAAACAAAGTCATCTCGGTCTTTATTGTTTTAGACACCTTAACACTTGCAAAGACACCTAAAGAAGATGAATAGCTACAATTATAAAGAGAGGACATATAAAAAAAAAGATACCATTCCCAAAACAGAAACACGTTAAATGTTTAGAAATAACGAAGCTTCTTTTAAAAACGATACATATAAATTAGTGACCTGAATGTAAATTTCAAGTAAAAAAAAAAACAACAACAAAAAACAGCCAACATCTTCAAAAGTCTACAAATAAGCAAAAGAGTTTTACGATAATACTTCTGTACTTGACATCACGCATTCATTATGTCTTTGAGAAATTTCGCTCGTCTCTGATGTTTGCTTGTTAGTTCCACATCAGAGGCCAGTACTTGCAGCTTTATAAGCGAGTCAAGACTTGGCGACATCTATATGCTAAACATCCCAGGGACCTCCGGCTAGATACAAGAGCTCATAAATTGACTGCACACGACTTGTTGGTTCGAATGCATGAAAAAGATAAACAGAAAGAAAGAGAACGGGGAGGGGCGGGGTAGAAGGGGGAATATTCATGCCAAAAGAGAAAGAAGATAAAAAAAAAGGATGCTGGGTCATATTTTGATGGTCCTGCTATTGTAGTCTCGGGGGTAACTTGGGTAACAGCCACGGCAGGTGGAACATTTGTTTTTTTTTTTTGTTTTTTTTTTTACAAATCGGTATTCCCAAGAGAGAAAAAGGAAGAGGCGGTGGGAAAGGGGGAGGGGGCGAGCAATTCGTACAAGTGATGGGCTTGCCCTCGGTGTTACGCTCAAAAATTGGACGCAAATTGGGCGAGGTGGCGCTCAGGCGATAAAGCACGAGTCTACAGCAGTGCCAGACTGATGCACAGACAATAACCCAAGTTCAGTTGTACACCTAAGAAGAAGGAAGGGGGGAGGAGAAAAAACGTGGGTAAATAAGAAAAAGGTGGGGGGGGGGGTGATTAACAGAGATCGTTGGTAAAATAATACTGTGTGCAAGATATAAATCAAAAGGGTCATAAAAAGAGGAGAGGGAGAGGGGTAAGTGGCTCTATACACACTAGAAATTTTACAATGAGACACTGCCCCTTCTCATCCTAGACATTTTACGTTGGGGGACTGTGTTCTTGCACACTATCATTTCTCAAAAGTAAAGAGAAAAAAAAGCTCCCCTTTCAGACCTTGTGGTCTATTGGGCAGATGATGCTAAGGTCATCTGATTCTGTGGCCTATGGTTAGCGAGGGTGTCATGTGACCATCACAACGACCAACCGCCCTTACTTTTCCCCAACTAACGTCAGGTACCCAATAGAGCTGGGTGAACTCAGAGGCGCCCGAAGTCCCGAAATTAAAAATCCCAGTCTTCACCAGGATTCGAATCCCGGACCGCTCAGCCACCACTCCTCCTCTAAAAACATAAATAGATTAAAATCTACTGAGACAGAATGAAGCCGAATTCGGAGAGTGGGCGGTCTATTTGTAAATTAGAAAATAATAAAAACATTAAGAGTACGAATTTCCAGAAGAAAAAAAAATCAACAATAACCAGTGGGGAAAATATATAGGAAAAAATATACAGAAAAGATAAAACAAAAGTTGATAATCTTTTTTTTTTTCAACGAAGATCTAATTTATTATTAAAATTTAATTCACATTTGTACAGACCAAAACAACATCATTAAGATGTCAACATAAAATAAAAACATAATATACACATTTCCTTTCCTATGTAATTTAGCATTTGGTTAATAAAAAAAACTGTCACGCGTCTAGGGCAGGAAAAAGGACAAGCAAACGAAAGCAAGAACTATGAAAAATTTCTGAACAAAGTTTTTACATTTGTTTTTTGTGATACCATAAAATTCGTGTTTTTTTTGCAATGCATCTTTTGGAAAATAAAATGAAATAGGGACACTATTTATACATATTCCATTGATTTTACTAGAAGAGAAAGAGAGAATTTTAGAAAATATAAAAGAGAATGAGAGAATTTAAGAAAATATAAGTGACAGTAAGAGAGAGTAGAAAATAAAGATAGGGGGGAAAGAGACAGTAAGGGAATAAAAGATTAAAAAGAAATATCCCCCAACGGGTGAGTTTCATTAAAAAATCAGACTTAGATAACTATAAAATTGGCTACTTATGGAAGAAGACACGAATAAAAGCACAAATTCTGGACCACATCATGTAGAACGTAAGACATGTAAACAGAGAACAATGGCGACATGATTTCAATTAATCAGGAGATAATTACTCCTCTCTCCATCCAAACACAAGAGAAATCGATGCTCCGAATCCTATTCTAAAACCCCACTTAAACATAACAACACGTCGATAAACTTATTATTTATGCCATCATTGGAAAAAATAAAATAAAAACAACAACAAAAAAATTTCTATTCATTGTTTCGTTAAGAAATTTATTGTTCCTGAATTTCCACTGATGAAATTTTGTATGGGAACGAGGGCGGGAATCGCTCAGTGCGCATGACGGAAGTACGTGACACCAGCAATAATAACCCCGGGACGTAACGAGGCCGTAAATCCTAGCGTTTATTACGTGGTACGAGCTACCCTCATCATTACCTCGTGAAACTATTTTTCTCTCCCCCCAGACGATGGCATACGCTTCCAGACGAGCTTTGGCAGAGTCTTCTTATGGAGGTCAGTGGAGAGAAAGAAAGCGGAAGTGAATGGACGAGACAGTAAGACATGAATGAAAAGGGGGGGGGGGGGAAGAATTGAGAAATATTGAGTTAGGTAACGATTGGCTATACAGAAACAAACAATAATAAAAATGATAATGGCTGTGTCTTCGATTCCGAAGATTAAGGATGAGTGCAGTGTTTCACATTACTATGCAAACCCAGTTGCAACCTGCACAATTTTCCACATCTGAAGCAGCAATAGGTTGAAGTTTTGATTGGATACAGCAGGTTTTCCCAAAGTAAGGTACGTGTACTTCCAGGGGTACGGGAAGTCTTTGGAGGGGGTACGCGTTGCACCTCATTAACTTTAAGGATTTTTGTAAAATACCCATTTATTTATGTTCATTCTTCTCATAGATGCAAAGCGAGGGGTACTCAGAGTTACAAAAATGATAAGACGGTACACTTTAGTAAAAAGTTTGAGAAACACTTGGATACAGTGGCTGCCTGGTCGTGCGGTTTGCGCGCTGGACTGTCGTTGAGATTTATCGAAGGTCCCGGGATTAAACACTGCCCGCTACCATCCCCCTTCGTCCTGCGGGAGGTTTGGACTAGGAAGCAATTATCTTAAACTCTGAAGGAACATCCGAAACATGTAAAACATTTTACAAACAAACATTTGAACACAGGCCAGAAAGTAAGAAAGATAAACTTCCGTTATAAACTGACGGACGAACACAAATAACGTCACAATCATGGCCCTTTGGCTTTGAAAATATAGAGATCTTAGAAAAGTACCTTACGGTTTTAAAGTGAAAATAAACGCAAGCGAAAGATTTGTTGCTAAAAAAAAATGTGCTATTTCAGATTCTGGCCCGACTCAAGAAGAAACTAACACCAGTGATTCGACAGGGTACATCCATTGTCTCTAGAGACTGAGGGAGCCATATATATATATATATATGCTATACCACTTATGCCTAAGCTTCTTTCCTACCCGAGGGTCTTACATATTTCTGACAAATATGTTACGGGTCACATCACTGCAAAACGAGCCGGCCCACTGCGTCTTTATTGTCCACTTTGGTCAGACGCTACAAGGTACCGGACAGCACCGCGTCACAGAAGAATATGGCCCACTGGTTGTGGTTTGTAGCTAAGAGTGGCAAGCCGTTTGAACTGGAGCTTAAGACAAATGCAGCAATATCTTGTCTATTTGTGTGTGTGTGTGTGTATTTTGTTGTTGTTCTTTCGTCAGAGTTCGCGTGAACGTGTGTATGTGAGCGTATGTGAATGTGTCAAATCTTGTGTTTGATAAATAGCTGACCGCCGGACGAAGAGATTGCATGACATACAAATCACGGAGATATCAAGAGGAAGCGCGCGCATGTGTGTGTGTGTGTGTGTGTGTGTGTGTGTGGAGGGAGATGAGGTTCCATCGAGTGAAGGGAATTTTAATGCCAGACAACAAGAAACGGGAGGAAGCGAAAACTTAGAAGAAAGAGAGATGGGGAAAAATTGAGGCAGGAGGGGGGGGGGATAAACCATCCGATGTATTCCAAATGACCGAAGGACAATAAACGCAATTCTGCAACTATCATAAACCATAAAGATGAGACTGGGGGTGGGGGAAACAGAGAGAGAGAGGGAGAGAGAAAGAAAGAGTAAAGGCGGATCTTGGGTAGGAAATGGAACCTCGCCACTTCCTCATCCAGCGACTGAGCAGGCTGGTGACACTGAAAAGACAGAAGGATCTCTATTGCGCTTCTCGTGTTGGCTTGGGATGGCGTAGGACGTGTGGAGGGATGGCGTAGGACGATGTAACAAACATTGTCCAGTCATGTTTTATTTATCAACTTCATTTGGGACAGACCGGAATGCACAATCAAGGGCCGGGGGGGGGGGGCGTGGAAGCAGCTAAGGTTTTTCATTTGCGTTGGAAAGGGGGGGGGCAGGGGGAATACTATTTCTTGTTGAAAAAAGGGATGATTCACTAAATTTCTACAAGAGTTGGGTGCCAATGAAATAGCGTACAGAAGCCTAGTATCCAAGTGTAAGGAAGAAGGATGACACAGTGTACAGATGTGTAGCGGATACCAAGTAGGGATATTAGCAGATACCAGAAACACTTATGTACAAGCAATGGTACTTTAAAATAGAAACCAAAGCATACTTGGCTGATTTACTTATTTGTTGGAATTTTAAAACTATTTTTTAATGTTAGGAACCTAAAGGGTCTAAGCATATGGAGTTGTTACTTAAAATGTTTAAGCATTGGATAAGTGCACTTTAAATTTGTTAGTCCGAATACATTTCTTAAGCTCCCTTTCATTTATGGGCTTGCGACTCGTTATTCCGACCTCAGTGCATGCTGTGCATAAGGATTCTTTACTTGCGTCATGGGAAAAAAGAGTGTAATGTCATTCATTTTAAGTAACAATAAATCATGTTATACTTCGAGTGTTTGTTTTTTTATTACTGCTATAGACTGCAACTAAATGCCTACACCCATCTTAAGCCATTTTATTTTTTTCTTTTCTCCCTCCTCCTCGAGGGACTCCCCATTGATTTTCTCCATTTGTCTATCTTCCATCTAGATGAATCCATTTGTGAACCTTGAGGGGTTAACGAGGAAAGTAACCCCGACATTACACACTGGGGTTTTCTCCCTTGTCTCACATACACGCCCTCTCTAGATAGTGCTTCCTTTTCATATTAAATTATATGTTTAGGAAAAGGCTGCGAAAATATTTTTTCCCACTCTTGTTATAAAGAAAAAAAAAATCACAGAAAATGGTAAAGAGTTTGGACGCTTTCTCCAAAATACAAACTTGTAATTTGAATAGATTGTACTTTGGATAGAGATTAAAATAAATGTGATAAAGCACTAAAATGTGTTGTTTCCTAATTAAAGTGTAAATCACGTGACAGGTACAGACGGTACTTAGTAATATATTCTTTGTCATCAATTTAATGTTTGACTTTATATATATATATATATATATATATAAATATAATATCAGTAAATAACGGTAATAATTTGATAATTTAAAAAAATTAAAAAGGATTTTTTTGAAAAAGACTTAAAGAGTTGATGAATAATAATATAAGAACAACACGGGAACTAAAAGAGACATAAGAGTCCCTTCCTCTCTCTTCATAAGCGCCGCCGCTGAAAAGATTCAGCCATCATACGGCAACAAATGTGTTAAAGACAGTCCGTCAGATAGGTATCTCGGCTCTGATAGCTTCTACGAGGTCTAGGACATCCAGGTATGGAGGACGATAAGAGGGCCTCTCCCCCAGTTCCTAGCTGGAAGTCTCGGTGGAAAGGAACTCCGCCAATATGAGAAACATATTTCCTTTCAGATATCTACAAGTAGCTTGCTGGTAGGAGACCTGGCGCCACTTCTGTAGATCTACATAAATCTGTCTTTGTTTTCTGAGAGGATACATCTAATATATTGTTAAGATTAGGAAGATTTAAGGTTTTATACATGGGTTTCATATCTGAACAGCTAAATTTTCATTTTTACTACTAAGCGTGAGTGTATTTTTTTTATTCCAATGTACATTATAGCTCTGTCTCCTTTTCTCCCAAATAATCTTGCTATTTGGTTCATTGTTTGATATTTGGTGGACACCGTATAAATAAATAAATAAATAAATATATTCAGCATTGTTAATCAAACAGATTTGCTATCATTTTTTTTTATATTTAACTTCCGTCATAAGTTATAACTATTTTTTTTGACAGCAGCCAATGAGATGTACATGTTGAAACTAAACTTTGATATATTCAAGAGCTTTATCTGAACTCAAAAAAAAAAAAAAAAAAAAAAACAAACACACACACACACACAAAGGAGAATTTAAATGATGTTTGTAAAAATAACACTAATTTTCTGAATGACCTAACCAAGTGACTTCTGATTGAATGTCCACTCAGGCCACTGTAAAAAATGAATTAATTTTACCGAGAATTCATTTTTACAATTAGTTTGTATAAGTCTTCACGACTCCAATCAACATCTTGTACAGGCTGACCTTTCGTCTAGCGAGCGGCAATCTGTTTCACAATTGATAACGGGCCTATTTATTTCCATCGTTCAAGCGTGTCATCTGAAACGTACCAGACGACTTGACGACCTCTGGGGACCCGTCTAACCACGGCCCAGCAATTGAAGCATATGATGAAATATTCAAGACGACTCAGGCCCATAGGCCGCACGGAGCCTCCTCGCGTGTTGGTGCATCACTCGTCCCTGGAGGTCTCCGTTAGAATGGTCAAGTCTTCCGACAATTTATTTGTACAGGTCTCGAGGCTATAGTAAATTATGTCTATCTTACAATGTAAATAGACATGTATATAAAATAAGAGTGTCCGCGTGGGGACCCGGGTTCTACAGTTGTTGAACCTCCCTAGGAGACACACACACACACTCACAAAAGTTTCTGGTAAGTACAGTAACCAATGGTGCCGGTTGTCCATTCTCGTTAAGTTTAATAACTTTTTTTTTTAAGAAAAAAAAAAGGGGGGGGGGTTGGGTAGCAAGATTCAAGCCAAGTCAATTTAACGTCAGTTCTCGTCGGTCGACGGAAGTCTCGCGAGAATTGAAGCGACAGCCGAGAACAGAAAAGCTTTCTCATTTTAATCTCGAAAATTATAGGTTTAAAAAAAATGTCTCTACTACATGAGTACAGATTCATGTAACATTGGCACAGAGCTCGAGGAAAGGGACGAGAGAGGGAAAAAAAACGAGTGAGGCCCAAAGGATGATATCTTCAGAGCATTTAGCTTATGTATGAGAAAGACATTGCTAAAGTACTTGACATTAATATAAGGTATTAAACGTATATTACAAAACCATAACAATAAAATAAATCTTCATTAGTAACCGAGGACAAAAAAAAAAGGTTATTAAAAATATTATAAGTACAATAATCATTTTTTAAAAGTGTTCTGTCTATGTAGTGAAAATACTTAAGGGAATTTTTTATGAACGGAAGTAACAATAGCAGTGCACTAAATGTCAATCGAAGAGTGCAAACGCATCTATTTCTAAACAGAAGGACAAACAACCAATCACCTAGAAGGAAGAGAGCGTCTTCTACGTGAGGCAAAGAAACGAAAGTCTGGCGTCGAGCTTTAATAGAAGAAACCCACTGAGTACAATAAATACTTTTAAGTGGCCATAAGAAAGAGGTCTCAGGGCACTCATTTCGGAGACAAAGGAACTGCAACGTATGACCAAAGCAACAATTTCAGGGAGCTTCAAGTATGTGTGTATGCGTGTATGTGTGTTATAATTTGCCTAAAATTTGGTTTGGGTGTAATTGAGGAAAATAACTCAAGTGAGGTCATCGTATCACAAGATCAAAACTTTTGTGATTGTCAGACGTCCCGAAGAAAAAAATATTTTAAACCAATCAGCTGTAATCTTTTCAAATATTTTGAATTCCATTGGCTAGAATCGTCTCGCTCACGCGAGAGCATACAGTGAGACTTGTTCAAATTTTGGCAACAACAAGCAAACATTTTATCAGTCTTAAGCAATCGTCTGCCAATAATACTAAAAAAAAAAAAAAATTTCTATGTTTCTTATACGAAAACATTGTACAAGAAAAAGTGTTGATAAGGGCGCCAAATGTTCCAGCCAACTATCTGGACATCGAACACTGACATTCCAAATGAACCGTCAGTGAGGGTCATGTTTGGAGCATCAGTGGTAGCTCTAGAGTTTCACGGCTTTCCCTCGGATGACCTCGTCAACTGAGTACAAAACTGTTACAAATGAACAGTGATAGGTAGAGGTCAACGTATGACCCCGGCGAGATGACACAGCAGCTAGTGTTCCCTGGAATCTACATGTACAAACAAAGACAGGATGTGACGTGTCCTCACGTGTTGTTCCAGGGGACGAACAGATCTAAGTAGGGGGACAGTTACTAATGAATAGTGACAGAAAGAGGTCACAACTTGTGACCCCGGCAAGATGACACTGCAGCCGATGTTTTCTGGAATCTTCATGTATAAACAAAGACAGGATGTGACGTTTCCTCACGTGTTATTCCAAAGGATACTAGCCGTGTTTGTGTAACTTTGGACAAGCGATTAGGGACTCTATATAAGCCAGAGAGTTAATGTGAAAGTCAGTCGTATGGAGTCGTGAGTGAACCGTTACAGTCGATACAGTCGATGTAAGACGTGTGCGGCTCTGATTCGGTAGACTTGAGTGCGACTTGGTTCAGCTTTAGGAGACCTGGAGCGACACTGGGAAGTGTGTCGTTGGTCTGTTCTGTGGAATACGGCTCGATGCAAGTTGACAAGAGATGAATTGCAACGAAGTGAAGAGATGAATTGCAACGAAGTATAGCTAACTGTAAACTGACAGATATTGTACAGTCTTCTACGCTACATGTTACATTAACGAATTGTTAGAGTTAATAGTCATTAAAGTTATATGAAACTGAAAGTTTAGTCGTCAAGTTCTTTGCTGTGTTTTTATTTATGTGCCAACTAATACATCTAGCCAGAAGATTCAGAAATACGTAACAATTGGTGTCAGAAGTGGGATATTTCTGGCTAGAATGTGTTCCATCAAACTTCTTATTGAACTTGACATGAAAGAACTTAGACAAGAGCTTCGAGAAAGAGGTCTACAGCTTAATGGAAATAAGGAAACGCTAACAGCACGTCTCAGACAAGCCCTGTTGGAGGAAGATGAGAATCCGGACACTTGCCAATTTGAAATCAAACCTAATATGACGGAGCTCCTGAGAACTTTGCAATACAAAATGAACTCGGTGAAAGAGAGCATTAAGGAGATAGAATTAGAAATCAACAATAGATTTTCTTCATTTAACCAGTTGATTAAAGTCATGAATGAGAATGAACAATTAGCTACCACGCCCAACAAGACAGAAGAACAAACAGATACAATAAAAGATCAAACGAGAATCATGATTAATGAGCTGCTGAACACCCAGCAGTTTCAGATTGAGTCGACTGATGAAAGAGCTACACCATTGATGAACAGCGAACAATTGTCCAACCAAGGATGTGGCGATACAGACAATTACGATAGAGATGCTGGTGATGGTTGTGCTGTCTGTGACTGTGATAGCAAACCAAACGAATGTGGCCAACAAGAAATGAAAAGAGACGGTAGCTGTTACTATTTCAACGAAAAGCAGAATGAGACCGCTGAAGGAACAATAGAAGAGACCTCTAGTTTGACCGAAGCTTTAGCTACAGATATACCTGATATGAGTACCTCAACCAGCCAAACAGATCAAGACAACGTTGGGTCTGCGTCCAAGCCTGTTGCTGTGGGCCTTAAAGACTTCTGTCTTCTATCTGCCAGTGTCTACGAGAGGAACTCGAAGTTTGATTACTGCACTCATGCGTTTGACAAGAACTGTACGTACGTAGCTATGCAAGAAGACTGTGAATGCTTAGAAATACACCAACAAGCTCTAGACTTAACAGAAGCTTGTACAGCTATCAAGGTAGGCGTGAGAAGCCCTGGTGATAGTCAAGGAATTACAATAGAAACTGATGCTGAAGTTGATGGACCTTTGCACGTTGAATGTTATCAACCTGCCCCACAGTCGAGTCCTCCAGACTCGGATGAAGGTGATGACGTGTTTGACACCTTGCCTTCAAGTGGACTTGCAGCTCATTCGCAAAGCACCCATCGAAGAATAATGCTGAAACAACTTGTTAGATCAACAGTCTTGATGACTACAGCTATGAAATGCAATACCTTCCTATGTGCTATTTGGCTGCCATCAGCATTGATCGACAAGAAAGCAAGACAACGACATCAATGCAACCAAAGGAATATCAAATTGAGGAGGCAGAGAAAGCGACATATGCAGAGTGCAACGTGGATGGCTCCAACAAGATCAAGATACAAACCCACCCCTTCTCCCACTGATAGACCCCCACCTGCATTTATGAAACTCCATAGCCCATGTTGTTAGAAAACAAGCCCACCATTTCTCCCACTGATAGACCCCCACCTGCACTAATGAAACTCCACAGCCCATGTTTTTAGAAAGATTCTGTCCGGGACCATAAACCAAAGAAGAAAGCCTTACGAATCAGTTGAAAGTGTGAAGCCACTAAAGAATAATCTAAGAACATTCATGAGAATAGATTTGATGAAGTATAACAGAGATTTTTAAAAGAACGCTAATTAAGTCAGAAGCAAGAAGGACAGAAAAGAAGTAGTTTAAGATGTCAGAACTGTAGTGAGTAACCATCTGTGACAGAACTGTACAAGAAGATCAACCCAACAGACATCGTACAAACCCAAGTCAGTTGCTGTTGTTTAAAAGAAGAGCATGTGAATATTGCTGTACTGTAATGAACCTGGTCATCTCTGAAGAAGCTCTGGAAAAAGCCCTAACCCATCTGTAAAAAGATGCTTGAAAATGTAAAACTCAGCCAGTGAAGCACGAACTCGTTAGAATGCTGATGAATTTCTCGACAAGAGTGCCCAATGTCGTCATCTGAAGGTCAATGTTTCCATACCAAGATTGATGAAAACATTTGTGAGGAACTGCTGAAAAATTGAGGATTTGGCTCCCATTCTTCTATGGAAAGAAGATGGACAACTGCCAGATTGAAAGAACATCTCTGAGAAGGGGGCAACCACCAAAGCTTCCTTCTTGAAAACGTCGATCGGTTTCTTCAGTATCGTGGTGAAATGGAATCTGTTCGGGACGAACAGATCTAAGAAGGGGGCAGTGTTACAAATGAACAGTGATAGGTAGAGGTCAACGTATGACCCCGGCGAGATGACACAGCAGCTAGTGTTCCCTGGAATCTACATGTACAAACAAAGACAGGATGTGACGTGTCCTCACGTGTTGTTCCAGGGGACGAACAGATCTAAGTAGGGGGACAGTTACTAATGAATAGTGACAGAAAGAGGTCACAACTTGTGACCCCGGCAAGATGACACTGCAGCCGATGTTTTCTGGAATCTTCATGTATAAACAAAGACAGGATGTGACGTTTCCTCACGTGTTATTCCAAAGGATACTAGCCGTGTTTGTGTAACTTTGGACAAGCGATTAGGGACTCTATATAAGCCAGAGAGTTAATGTGAAAGTCAGTCGTATGGAGTCGTGAGTGAACCGTTACAGTCGATACAGACTATGTAAGACGTGTGCGGCTCTGTGGAAGAGAAATGTGTACGACTCGATGCAAGTTAACTAGGGTAGAGTTAACTGGAGTGGACTACTGTCGTTAAAGTCTATACAGCGAACTACAGTGGACTTGAGCCGTTACAGTCGATACAGTCGATGTAAGACGTGTGCGGCTCTGATTCGGTAGACTTGAGTGCGACTTGGTTCAGCTTTAGGAGACCTGGAGCGACACTGGGAAGTGTGTCGTTGGTCTGTTCTGTGGAATACGGCTCGATGCAAGTTGACAAGAGATGAATTGCAACGAAGTGAAGAGATGAATTGCAACGAAGTATAGCTAACTGTAAACTGACAGATATTGTACAGTCTTCTACGCTACATGTTACATTAACGAATTGTTAGAGTTAATAGTCATTAAAGTTATATGAAACTGAAAGTTTAGTCGTCAAGTTCTTTGCTGTGTTTTTATTTATGTGCCAACTAATACATCTAGCCAGAAGATTCAGAAATACGTAACAATACATTAGCGCTGTCAGGAACACCAGGCAGTCAAATTGACGCTAAAAAACAAACGGTCTCTCTCTATTTCTCACTATCTCTCTTTTTTTTTCTCACTTTCTTTTCTTTACTGTTTGTTTTGATTTTTATTTTTTTTGCGACATTTTGTTTTACCAACCTACATATTTTTTTGTCGAAATAAAATGCTTTTTTTTTTATTGCACTTCATATGGCCTCGTCAACGAATACGATATCTATTTGCAAATGTTGTGCTAAACAGTGTAAAACTTGCTAAGTTCCAGCTGATACAAAAATAAAACAAAGAAACAGAGCGATACTTGAAAAAACAAAACAACAGAATCGATTCTCTTGCATATACAAGCACTTTCAAAATAAGGAACCAATTAAGAAATGTCAGTTCATAGCACCGAGAAAACCATAACAATAATTCTAGAATATATTTCTTTTGCGTTTTTTTTATCTTCACAATCTCTATGCTACACTACAATAGATGAAATTAGAAAAGTGCTTGAAAATGAATACATACAAATATAAGAAATAAATCCATACGCTTTATTACTGTATTGGAATCGACCTTGCTCACTCGCAAGTATCGATACCATACGCTCATATCGATGCTTAACAAAATTGTAATTTCACGAAGAAGCACTAAGTTACTTCAACCTTCCATTGCAATGCCAGACAGTTTGGGGAGAGGGGGATTTTTATCGCTTGAAATTTATGTCAAGCTAATTAGCCAATTTATTTCAGTTTCAGCTTTTTTCTTATTTTTTCGATGTCAAAAGAAACCTCTCATCTCCACCCTCGCCATGTTTCGCTAAGTAATGACGTCAACAAACAGCCAGGGTTCAAACTGTTACTCTCTAATTCTGGAGCGGGTCTGGGGATAATTTTAAAAAAAAAGGAAAAGGTGTGTGTGTGTGGGGGGGGGGGACGATGGATGGAAAGATTGAAATTGGTGTTGGCGCGTTCCTAGCAGATGCCATGCTGCACAGTGGGAGCCGATGGGGGGCGATTAAAACACCTGGGTGGTCAACCAGCCGTGACGCAGAACAGGTTCAAGATCAAAGTCAACGGCGGAGAAGGGATCGCTGGCCAGCGGCGTCGTTAATGAGGGGTGCAACTTCGCGAACCAGTGATTAAAGAGATCTGCTACATCGCAAGTGATGGCTGAGCATAATCCAGCATGCGTGCGCATCAAGGATCAGTGTTTGGAGACTGCCTCGGGTGAAATGAAGAGAGGGCTAGTCAGCATCCACAATAAATAAGTCAGTGGTAGAATACGATGGTTTGATGATGTAGAGGCAGAGTCTGTGCTCAGAGACGAACAGCATAGGATAGATCAAATTGGAAAGATGTGCTCAAGCAGGCCAGGGCCTTCCATGTGTTGTAGTGCCACTGGGATGAATAATATCCATGAATAATATAAGGCTCTAAGGTTATGAAAGGCATATTAAAAGAGTTTTTTTTTTTTTACGTTTTATTTCAATCAACGATAAATGATCACATCTTTAAAACACCATTCCTATTCTTTTTTTTATTATTATTTATATTATTATCAATTTTTTTAAAAAAAGGTCCCAAACCTTTTTAGAAATCGGAACATATAACTTTATAACACAATGACCGCATCGCCACGTATGAAACAGACTTGAAGCCGCACTGTTGGTAGACAATTCGAGGAGCCGTGGGCTGAATGTGGCCCTTAGTTTGAGACACCACTTAGTAAGAAGATTCGTCTTGAACGTGCCCCATTGACAAAAGACTTTTTTAAAACTCTTTCTCTCCTGATCAACGATACCATCGTTGATGTGACCACATTAAATTAACTTAACTTTTGGGTTCATAAACTTTAATTGGTGCTACATAAAAGCGACTACATTTAACGGTACACAACTACACATTATAACATTTTCTGATTAAAAAGAAAAAACGTTATTGACGCTAAATTGGGAAAATGTATAATTCCTTCTGAACGCTGAAAATAATTACGGAGAGATAGAGTTAAGTATTATTAGCAAACGAAATCACTAACACTGCATAGTATTTCCGTTGAGGCCTGCAAGCCGAGCTAGGTCATGTACAGGGAACACTCAGGCGATATCTAATGCAAAGGTCGACATGCCCTAATCAAATCGAACGTAAACCCGACACAAGATAGGATTCAAACCTGCGCTCACAACATGTTAAGTGACAAGAAGATCTGACACGCCCCTTGGAACTCAGCGGTCCTGTCTGACACACCCCACGATTATATGCGCTACCTAGCATTTCTCGGTGCCCTGACACTAGGAGGGGGGAGGGGGGAGAAAAACAACACGAAACGCGGGAAGGGAGAAGTAGAGGTTCTTGCACTTGGCACGCACGTGCATCGGTATGGTGAGCACTCTATGCTCGCTAAGTTCCAACAGACACGATGTCAAGGACCAAGTGCGAGGGCATGGGCACACGATTGGAGCTCGTAAGGCAGCCAGAAAACGCAATTTGCCAAACGATGCAAACCAAATCGAATCCACCTGCTGGAGTGAAAGGGGAATCCTTGACTTCGAATATCAAAACCGCCACGAATATGACCGCTGAACATTGTACAACATTGTGGAGGTCACGGGATAACGCGCTAGGCTGCCTATACCAAGGGTTTCAAACCAAATCACTAACACTTCATAGTATATCCTTTGAGACCTGCAAGCCGATCTAGGTCATGCAAATGAAAAATTCATGTGATATGTAATGCGACTTTGAATAACAAAATGCCACAATATGACTGCTTACGTATACAACGTGAAGGTCACGGGGGAACACGCTAGGTTGCCTCTACCAAGGGTTCCAGTTTAAATCTTTATTTATTTCAGTTTATCGTAACATTTATCTTTCTAAGATAACAAAAAAAAAAAAAAAAAAAAAAAAAAAAAAAAAAAAAAGAATAATGACTATATCTAAAATCTACATTGTGCTTTAACTCTTTTTCTCCGTAATTATTTACCACATTCTGGTAGAATCAACGCTGGTATCGTCAGTTAGGAGAGAAAGAGTTAAAAGCAGCATCGGCATCTAACAATGTTATAAGAGTCCATTAGATATCTATGGAACAAAACACCTCAATGATTTTTTCTATCATGCAAATATAAGATAAGATAGATAAGATAAGATAATTTTTATTGATCCAATCAAATGGAAATTCAGTTTGACTACAATTGACAACCTCAGCGTAACATCACTTTCTAAAACAAGGGAATGAGGCAAATCTATTCCTGGAAAAGAGATAAGTCTATTCGTGGAAATGAGATAAGTCTATTCATGGAAAAGAGATAAATCTATTCGTGGAAAAGAGATAAGTCTATTAGTGGAAATGAGATAAGTCTATTAGTGGAAATGAGATAAGTCTATTCATGGAAAAGAGATAAGTCTATTCATGGAAAAGAGATAAATCTATTAGTGGAAATGAGATAAGTCTATTAGTTGAAAAGAGATAAGTCTATTAGTTGAAATGAGATAAATCTATTCGTGGGAATAGGGGAAAGTATTTCAGAATGATATAAAATATTAGTAATGTAAAAATAAAAAAGCTTACCAACACTCGCAAAGTGAGGGGAGTTCAAAAGGGGAGCCTACAATTTCATAACAAGATGTGTCTGTACATTCGCACCTGCCTTACATAAACGTTACAACTTAGTGACAAAGGTGTGTGTGTGTGTGTTTCGTGTGTGCGCGGAGATGCTATAAGTAATGATGAGAGAGTGAGTTTATTTATCTAAGTCTAGAGATGCAAACAGATGACTGACAATTAGAGATATCCGCGAGAGTACATTATCATATTCCTACAAGTTTTCGTTTGCCGAAAGTCAATAAATGAGGATACATACTATTCAAGATGATATCATTGTTATTTGATAACAATTTGATGTGATGGCAGGGTGGTGTTGTTTTTTTTTCATAAAAAAAAAGGGGGCTGAGGAGACCAGCATGCTTTATTGTCCTGAACTCTTATAGAACGGGGGAATAAAATCATTGTAGCGGTAATCTAGTCTATGGTGCAGGCGAAACTGAGCGTCTTGTAATTCATTTAATGCACTTGCCATGGCCTCGTTAACTCATAAAATCATTCGTTGCAAATGTTGTGATGATTTGGACTTCTAAGATTCTTAACATCAATACCATTCGCAGTGATCAAAGCTGAGGAAGCATACACTATAATAAGGGGGAAGAGAGGGAGAGAGAGAGAGAGAGAGAGAGAGAGAGAGAGAGAGAGAGAGAGAGAGAGAGAGAGAGAGATGGAGAGAAAGAGAGAAAGAGAGAGAGAGAGAGAGAGAGAGAGAGAAAGTTTATACGAAGTTAAAATCAATCACAAGAACATGACAAAAAAGGAAATCAAAAGTATGGAGTCAAAAGCACATCAACATAAACAATCCCCTGTTTACACCTGTTCGGCGAGAACATTCAGGAATAGACTAAATGGTACACATGAGTGAGATTACTCAGGACATCCACGTGAAAGAACAAAAAAAAATGTCTAGGCATAATCCATATCAGTTATCAAACATAATACACTCAACATCTGAGCTCGGTACCTGACATGTCTTACATATGTTCATGTGAGAAAAGAAATATGTGAAGAAAAAAAAGGGGGGCGGGTTGGAGGTCGTAGGATGACAAAATGGCCACTGACGTTGTCATCAAATATTTTTAAAAGTTTCTGTGAAACACAAAAGCTGAGCCCCCAATATACATTAGGGAGGCGCGGTGGATGAGAGGTAAAGCGCTTGTCTTCCGAACCGTGGTTCCCGGGCTCCAATCCTGGTGAAGACCGGGATTTTTACTTAAGGGGTCTTTAGGACCCCTCTGAGTCCACCCTGCTGTAATAAGTACCTGGGAAAAACTATAGGCGGTTGGTCGTTGTGCTGGCCACATGAAGCCCTCGTAAAACGTTGGGACAGAGAAACAAATGCCCTTTGCATCATCTGCCCCATACATCAGAAGGTCTGAAAGGGGAATTTTACTTACAAATATAAATAAAGGAAAAGAATACATCAACTTTTTGTCTTCCAAATTAAACATGTAGATAATCAAACAATGCAAAACATTACAGTGCTAATGTTTATCGTAGAAAAGTGGACAAAAGCAGGAAGTAGAAGGAAAGTTAAAATGACGCTAGTAGTTGGTGAGAACTAGGCTGATAAGAGAGATAACTGACCCGTGTGTCTGTGTGTGTTGTGTGTGTGTGTGGATGAGGGGGGGGGGCATGTATGCGAACGAGCGTATTTAAAAGGCGATGATTGACAAAGTGGTGGCGGGAGCATGTTTGCCGAGCAGTGTGTGAGCAAGGCTGGCTGGAGTGTCAGTACCAACGGCCAGTGGCATTTACTGTCATCTTGTTGTACTCGAGAAATGACATGCCCCATCTCTCTGTGTAGTGGCATTAAAAAAAAATGGTCAGTGGTATTAGTGTCAGACAAGTATGATCAATGCCTATTAAACAAAAATGTCTGGACCCATGAGAGATCTCCAGGAGAAACCTGTGAGTCGATAGCTGTAATATTGTAAGTTTGAATGAAGAGGTCATTATATAAAATATGTGTGTGTGTGTGTGTGTTTATTTTTTTCTCTATCTGGTCATTTCTTTCAATAACTCCAAAGAGATCAAATGCTGTACATGCGTATTTTTTTTTCTTTTTACAAACATTTATTGTATAGGAGGTGAATTTCTATCAGGTGCCATAACTCCTGTAATCTAGGTCCCTAAAGCTACGAGACTTGAGTCTCTGATGACGTAAATAAACAGAAATTCAACTTGGTGACGTGTCCTCCCCGACACTAATGTGTAATGGGTCAGTAATGTTGATTAGTGAGCATTGTGTTATAGACCAAAGTGTACAGGGCTGTATTGATGATTCTGATATCCCTTATAAGTAATAAAAGCAAACTTACGTAAAACAATTGCAAGATTTAAAAAATAAAAATAAACCTAAAGGTGTGGATGATTAAATGTAAGAGAGACAATTTACAAGTAATATAAATAACTCCGAATTGGCAAATGATATCGGAGAGAAGATGTGAAATTACATAATAATTATTGCTATTTTTAAAGTTTCAAGGTAGCTTTTCTTATTTTGCGTATTTCTGTTATTAGTAATCTAGTAATTAGTATATTATTAGTAATCCATCGCATTTCATTTAAAAAACCATACCTCCTTACACTATTTAACGATCTGTAAGAGGCAAGGCGAAGGAGATAATGTTTTTGCAATAATATTCTGCAACGTCACAAGATGTGTTAAGTGACCTCCCCTGTAATAAATAAAAACAAAGAGAGTACCCCAGTTTGCACAGTTGCTACTGGCCAACAGAACAATCTTTGAGAACCGCGTGCCAGGTATGCTCCGCCCATATTTCTTTTCAAGCCAAACCAACGTCGGCGGGAGCTTTGATATAAAACATCAACCTTATTGATCTCAAATACAAATCAACCAATAGCAGATCGATACTGGCATTCCATCTCCCACCCGTTCATTTTTTTTCTTCTCTCTTCTCCGTAGCGTAAAATAATTCAGCTCTCTCTCTCTCTCTCTTTCACTCACCCCTCTCTCCCTCACATCGACGTCGCAATCTGTTCATTGATTGGAATTAAGAAGGACAGTGATGGACTGAGAACTCAATGGATACGTCCGATGGTACGCAGGGAAGGGGGGGGGGGCGGGAGGCGCGCAGTTTAAGGTTTCAATTCATTAATCACACACTTCTCCCCAGCACGCACGTGCGGCGAATTCGTTAGGAGTCTCAGTATCGACCTATATATTTTGTAAACACCTGTAAAGGTGAGCGTTTCCTTGTCAAAATTTACGGATTCTAGTAAAAAAAATGTTAATCATACACAGAATAACCCCCAACATAACTGTTATCCAACGACAAAGTCCTAATTAAACATATTTTCTTTACCACACTTTTGTAGGTAATGTGATAGTTCAAGAGAAAAAAAAAAGCCTATCGCATTGAACGAGAAAATAATTAGGCCTACTGGCTTAGGGTATGTCTCGGCTATAAAGGGAGGTAACTTCGCACGAGTCTAGCATACAATACAGCTGGATGCTTATCCAGACTAAACAATTTTGTCTATCGAGAGACAATGAATCTATTCGTTCTGTGATTTAGTCAATGGATAAAGCAATCCTTAAAGTCCTTAAATTATTCTGTTTAAATTGCTTTAACTAAATACCGCGAGCTTACAACGTAATCTGAGTACCAAGTGAAGCTCTCTATAGGACGCAATGTTAATATGACCGGTGGATTTCAAAATACAGCGGTAAGCAAATTCAGTTTTCAATATTAGTAGTCATATCAACCCAGCTTACACTCAATACCAGCACCAAAAATTACCCTTGTGTGTCTTCGGGAATTTCCGTACTAAACATAGCATCCCGAGTTAACAACGCCCCGAGTGCTGTGTACATTGGGAACGAGGCGAGGCAGGGCGATGTCAATGGGAACACGAGCTTCTCTCGGATATATCGAGCTCTGCCTAGAGGGCCGTGGAGAAGACATTTTGTGAAGTTCATTCATGAGTATGTTGATGTTAGTGGGGCGAAGGGCAGACGTTAGGTATGGGGTAGGAGAAAACAACAAAGAGTGAAGGCTATTTTTAGTATCTGTGTATATCACTTAGTCCGTTGATGTTTTTTTTTCTTTTTGTAAACTGTTGTGACCGCTGATTGGTTGATGCATTCTTTGTCCACGCGGAGCAAAGGATCCTTCTGTGTGCGCGTGTGTGTGTCAGGGGGAGTGCGAGCATAAGAGGGAAGAAGAATAGAATAGAGTTGGGTTCATAAATCATTCGTGCTGTACTTATGGCGGAATACTAGGGTGGAAATTGGTTTGGACGTCGAGGGCGTTCCAAGAGTAGGGAGAGAACCTTTTTTTTCTCTAACATTCGCTCCTCTCTGCCCCCGAACCATCAGTCCGAGGTATATAGACATACCAAAAGACCCGCAAAGAAAGGGCGAAAGGGAATGTTAGAACATGTAAAGAACACACTTTTTTTCCCCCCTCCTGGTCAGGCCAAAGTCGTGGCGCGTCAGAAGTACTCGAAATCAACTCGTGAACAAGGCCCGCTCCGTTCAATTAGTTGAACCAGTAGAGCGAGGGTGCCCGATCCTGTAAAGGAGGACGCCTGATAATGAAGTGGTCCGGCCTAGACAACTTGTGTGAGCAAACAACGCTTGAGAAATCTCTGGATGGTGGGGTGGGGGCGGTGTAGTAAGAAGCCAGCTTGACTGGTTACTTTGTCTTTACCGAATTCTTACAAGGACACCATTCTTGACCAAAGAAACATGCCTGTACTCGATTGAAGGTATCTTTTTGTTAAGCACAGCAATGATTCCAACATAAGGCTTGCATTTCAGTTTAGAGTTATGTGATCAAACCCAACTAGTGAAAGGCCTAGTTGAGTGATGCAAAGACATGCAGGGTGAATAAATATAATCACTTATTACACATTTCAAAGTTATTTTATGCTTAAAGGATAATCTTATGTCTTATGTCTTTGGATCTCAATAGATAAGATCGATTGGTCAAAATTGACCAGTCTTTCAGGGACCACAATGTTTCGATTGTCAACAAGTGTAATTTAGTCGGTCAGACGGCCTAAAAAGTTTCGGACATGAAGATTATTAGGTCCCAGCCGAAACGTCCTGCAGGGCAACAGGGGTGTGGGGGAGGAGGTGAAAGAATAAGTTACAAATAGGGACTAACATAACGACAATAGCGTAGCGCAAACCAAAGAACCAGGCAGCTAGTGTGAAAAGCTAGTGTAAGCCTTTCAAAAAGACGCATACTCAAAAAAAAACAAAACTTGGTATTAGCAATATCGTTTTTGGATTGGTGTAAAAGAAACAAAATTTAAAAAGATAGAATGAGTGTGTGAGAGAGAGAGAGAGAGAGAGAGAGAGAGAGAGAGAGAGAGAGAGAGAGAGAGAGAGAGAGAGAGAGAGAGAGAAAGATTCACAAATGGATATGGAAAACAGCATTAACCCGAAATTACCCTCTGAAAAAAAAAGTCCTTGCTATTAACGTGCCTACGTAATGACGAGTGAAAAAGCATCCCATGTCCCCCCTGTATCATTGAAGAGCTTAGCGAGGGATTTGACCACTCAGGGAGTTTGCTGATGTCACGTGGATCAACCCAGGATGCTGAGCAAAGTTTTCATGTGGGGAAAAGGTTTTCAAACAAGTCTTGTTTCCAATAGCTGGCAGGTCGTGTGGCATGCGCTTCGGACTGTCGCCCCGATGGTCCCAAGTTGAAATCCGGCCCGTATGGATGCTGTTTCCTTCACTGTATTGATAGTGCTTACACTTCGTCATGAAGGCTAGTTGAGAACATGGAGTGACATACAAGTAAACCCTGCAATCTACACTGCAGATGATATAGAGGACTGAGGTGATCCGTTTCTTTGTCCAACACATGTCAGAGCTCGATGTACTCAGGGGCGTCGTCGAAATTTTTAAAATCCTAGTATTCGAGGCGATTGGAACTCGATATTTCCTCGGTTCAAAAGCCAAGCACTGCACACCACTCAGCCACCTTTAATTTACGCGCACAGAAATGATTGTAGAGCCAGACAAATGCGAAGTGAAATAAAGATGTTTGCCATCCATAGAGACTTCTACGAACCTATCAAGACGAGTCGAGATCATATCCATTACGCTTCTCACGTGTAAACCTTGCAAGGTTTTCCTTTTAACTATCTACAAGATGATACTTAACTCCTGCCTCCCTCTCCGACCCCCCCCCCCCCACCCGCCCAGAATCATTTTTTTTTTCTCTCTTCATCTCAGACGTTCTCAAAACTACATTCTCATAACACAATCTCAACGTCCCAGCAAACGCTAAAGATCGTCAGCAAGCAAGAGAGGGAATCGACTTTCTAAAATAACAAATCAAAATAAACAAGTTAGACGCCAAGGGCACCTAACTCTAAACATATTCATAACCAGCTCACATAACTCATGTTTGCACCTAACATCCTCTCACCAGAACTTCACTTGCTCCCCCTTTCCCGCCAAAACTCCAAACACTTAAAAAAAAAGATTTTCTTTTCCTCACCCCCCCCCCCCAACTCTTTAAAACAGTTATCTTCAATCATTCTCGTCTATCCGTTTGCTAACTGCTTAATAGAGTTTGATGTTCTGGCGAGACTGCAATCATTTGTTCAAAGTGAGCGCTCATTCAAGCGTGTTATCGTCTGCTCTGATCGTTTCTCTTTCTTCCTATTGAAGTATCTAGATACGTCAACGTTCATCTGTCCAGACCAGGAACTTGACCAAAAGTCAATAGGAGATGTATTAGCAGGCATGGAGATGTATTAGCAGGCATGGAGATGTATTAGTAGGCATGGAGATGTATTAGCAGGCATTGAGAAGTATTGGATTGGTCACACCCTTAGAAAAGATACCAGCAACAGAGCTAGGCAGGCCTTAGAGTGGAACCCCAAGGGAACAAGACGCAGAGGAAGACCAAAAAGAACATGGCGACGCAGTGTACTCGAAGAAGCAGAGAAGACCGGGAAGAGCTGGGACACCATCAAAAAGCTAGCAAGAGACCGTGGAGAGTGGCGTGTTTTTGTCGAGGCCCTATGTTCCATGAGGAACTCAAAGGAGTGATGATGATGATGAGAAGTATTAGCAGGCATAGAGATGTATTAGCAGGCATAAAGATGTATTAGCAGGCGTGGACTATAAGTATAAGAATGGGTGAAGCGTACTTTTTTGCTTGTTACAATGAAATGTAGAATGTCCGGTATACATAGATCATGATGACCCGGCAGTTCAGTCGACAGAAGATAATGACATACACTGACCTATATACTACGAACAAAAAGGGAGACAATGAGGTGTATGGGACACAACCAGTGAGAACCAGCAAGGACACAAACCGCAGTTCTCTACAAGCAACCCAGACGCAATGAGACAATGTCAAAAATAATAATAATAGCAATAATACTTGTATAAACACTATATATAATAATAATGACTTGGTTATTTCAGCCGCTTTTTTAGCCCTCGCAAATGTTTAACAGTCGATAAAGTTTGGTTTTCTGTAAGAGAAGTGACAAAATCTCCAAATCTTTACCCAAACAGAGATGTCAATACTTTTGACGAGTCATTTTTCTGAACAAAACAACGGTTATAACATCGGTACAGTTCATTTTGTACACAATTTGTTTACGCCCAAATCTATCAGAAGAAAAAGAGATAATGGATAAAACTATCAAAGTCTAAGACTGTAGTCCCCCCATGTCCAACACACGCCCTAGGATGCTACCTGTTTATATCAAACAACTGTATATCACATTATTGTATACTGCACTGTTGCTCTCCTGCAAGTTCTGGACGAAATTGAATAAAAAGACACAAAAAGGGAGGTAGCACCTGTGTCAATCCTACGTCTTAACGCTCTCAGTCGCGGCTTGAGACGTGTCCAGTATCTCCAGGCAAAACTTCATTTGGCACACTGGACTCGCTCCTGTCTCTTTAATGAACCCCCCTCCCGTTCCTTCTTTCCCCCGAGGCCACAATTCATTTAGGTTCACTTGAGACAGCACCGGCCTACTGCGCCATCGTCAACAGTCCAGGATCGTGGAGGTTGGTGGGAAGGGTGGAGGGGGCGAGTGGTCATTTTCATTGAAGTGGTCAAGCTCTAATTGTTGAGGGCCCAAGTGATTCAATTAAACACAAAGAAACGGTCTGCTGTAAATCACTGTGACTTAGGAGATTTTCTCCTCTTCCATCACCAGTGGTCACTTGTGAGTCCAGTGTGTCCAGCGTCGTTTTGTCCACTATCGAGACGGCCAATTTAAAAGGAAAAAAAAAATGGCGAAAACAGAAAAAAGACAGGGAAAACGAAACCGGAAGAATAAGGGCCGCATACTTTTGGCACCTAGATGATTGAAATCTTACGCTGGGCTAAACATTAGTCCGGTTCAAGCTTCGGACAGTTCAGTCCCTTATGCCACGATCAGCCAGGCGTGACTAAAATGGTTGACCCCCGCACTTCAAGGTCACTACCGCCGCGGTGTTCTACTCCTCCATGTAGTGACACCTAAAAATGAACACCAGGTGTGGGCACTGACCAGTGGTCAACATGACACACAAGTGCCGGCCTACACGGGGAATACGAAAAAAGCAAATACATAAAGATCTTGAACATATATGGGGAAACCAAATCGACCAGAGGACAGCAGATCTATATAACAAGCAACACAATGGTCTATTTTTCAGTTACTATGGAGCCAATAGACTGCCATAAACACCTGGTCAAGAAATGAATTAGTTAGTATTTAGTAATGAGAAGAGTGTAGTGCTTCCTCTTGTAAACAAAAAAAAAAAAAAAAAGACCGACACGTGATTGCAGTCCAAATCCATGTTCAGTACTCCACAAGAATATTGAAATCTCAACAAAAAAAAAAAAAAAAAAAACAACTAATAGATGATAAAATTGTTAGAGAGTCCATGACAGATGAAATAAAGTCAGAAACAATGAAAATAAAAACTTATTGGAGAAAAGAAAGTAAAAAAAAAAAAAAGTTTCTTTCGCTTGTATATCCGGAAAGACTTTTAGACGTCACATTTTTTGCTTGTGCCTTGCACTGCATGATATTGCACTTAGCTATATAGATCCAACGATGAACCTTTGACCCCAAGGAGTAAAAATATTTTTACACACCGAATCCCATTATCCTATTAGGGGATAATTACATTATTTCCACATGCCCCATCGTCCATGTTTTGATAGTCTCCCTGGCCGGTAGGATGAGGCCATTTCCTTTTATTGGTGGTCTAGGCATGCCGGTATATGTTCCTATGACAATCAATAAAGCTCATAAAAACATTTCCCACTGACCACAAGCTGGCCAAAGGAGGTTGTTATCGAGAGTGACCAAGATTTCTTTTTCGGTGGGTTGGAAAATAAAACAGGAGAAGAGGGGGGGGGGGTGAATGGCATGACCAAAAAGAAAAAGACAAGCTTTCTATAGTGACCATCACATTATCGCCACGCACTGACCATTACCGGTTGACGGCCAGGGGCAGAAGGTGACCATTATAATCATGCATATACTGCCATTACAATCTCGATTTCTTTTTCGTTCGATGTCAGATGGAGGAAGGTTTAGGAGGAAAAGAGGCAAGGAGAGAGTGACAGATAGAGAGATGGAGAAAGAGAGAGTGAGAGAAAGCCATTTCGTAAATGACCAAAGGCGGTGTATTGACCGTTACCGGACCATTAAGTCAGTGCACTTGGTCATCTCGGTGTTCGGTGACTAAGCCCGAAAAGAGTTTGCAATAGTTAAAGACAGTCTAATGGCCGTTTCGCCCTGGCACCAGGGGACCACGCCCCTGTCTTCTGCTACCAGGATTGACCCATAATGAGGATAGTTGAAGGCCATGAATAATGAAGCCACTGACGAAAGATGACCGGACAGATGATGACCATTTAAATCGTAATGTAAGCCAACAAATAGTCGGTATGCTACTTTAGGTATAATTTATATAACAAGCTTGAAAAAAATGGACATAAAGAAGCTTTAAATTAAATACTGGATGCTGATAAATACGAAACTTATTAACTTGAGAAGTTGGACCTCAAGACAGTTGATGTAATAAGTAACTTGATGTCTATACACCCACCCACACTCAAATGCATCACCTAAAACTGCACTTAAGACAAGACAGTACCAACTTGTGTTCCGCACTCGATGGCCAAAAAAAAGCCACAAATTGAACACTTTCTCTGGTACACTCACCATTGAGGATGTTTCAAACCACCACCCAGGCAGCCTTTTTAACCCCTTTTAGAGCCGGTCCGAGACTCAAGCTAGTAATTAACAAAATGGACCTGAAACATGTGCACTGACTCTAGAGATTCCGAGTTTCGAACGTGACCCTTTTTTTTTTTTTTTTGTGTCCGATGTGTTCTGTAAGATAGTGACCTAACAGCGACATTGTCAAATCTCTTTCTTTCGACGTGGACAATTGCGTTAGTCACCCTAGTCTTTATCTACGGAAACAAGTTTCTTTTCATTGGCGTGATGATAGAGATCTCCGTTGGTGATGGCGATCTCTGTCTCTCGTGCTCGAGTCTCAATGCGAGAGTGGGAACGAGGGCGGTAGATCTTTCTATTGAGATTATGAAAACACTTTGATTACTTCAAGAGGCTTTTTAGATGGTATCGCGGGATGGGGAACTGAAATCGCCCTGTTCTCTATTATCAGAATGACCCGAGGTATCAATATACCGGACAGCGAGGGAACGGTCGCTTTTTTTTTTTGTAAGCACTGCTTGACCGCAACAACAGAGAAAATTGGCGTGAGGGAGGTGGCCGAGGGGAGGGGGAATTTCAATGAAAAAGACTTGTTGGGCAACAGCTCGAAGACGAGGTCAAAACAGAAGAGGTCATCACGACCCATGGACAATAGGTAAAGGGAAGATACCTTGTCAGGTAGTTTAGAAATACTGAGGAGTAAGAAACAATGGCAGGAACGGAGAGCGGATCGAGTTCAAAACTGTATCTCTGGATCTCGCGCGTACAGGGCGGCGGCTAAAGTAATTAAATCTGACCCCCCACACCAATCTCCTCTCCTTGATGTCATGTTTGGACAAAAGCAATACAGTTTATAGGAAGCTATTTAGTAGCAGACAACATGTCAGATGCCGCATGCAGATACGACCAGACCACACGCAAAGAAACTGACCACCGGACTGATGGAAATTTTGCGAAGTGAGCACGTGGTCAATATAGTTATAGCTACATTAAACTCATCAGGACCAAAAAAAAACCCAGATACAACCAAAATAAAACTAACATAAACCAATCTTCGTTGTAATTCTGTACTACAGAAAGGGGCATTTACTAAAGCGTTGAAACTAAAACAGTTGCAGAAATGGACCTCCAGGTTTTATGTATAATTTGATAAGTACATACAGCTAGACTTTTGATAATTTGATAAGTACATACAGCTAGACTTTTGATAATTTGAGAATTAAATACAGCTAGACCTTTGATAATTTGACAATTAAATACAGCAAGACTTTTGATAATCTGTCTCTTGAGATCTTGGATGCCGCTCCAAGGTTTGGGCATTTCAGTGAGCGATTCAAAAGTTAAACAGTTAATCTAATAAGCACCTGACATCCCTTGGGAAATGTACAGGTCATCGACACGTTTCAATTTACAAGTAAATCTTCAACGTGGGTAAGCAAAAGCGAAATTGAAGACAAAAATGATACAAATAAAGTTTAAAACTTGTTTAAACCTAGTCTAGAACTTGTGGAAACCTAGAATATACCCAACTTAAGTCTAGGTGATGACATTTTAACACGTGTGACGTCTCCAGTCGATATCACATCAACATCTTTGCAAGTAAGTACCCATGTTATTGCATACCAAGTCAGACAGACTATATATGTATAAAAGTAAAACCCATTTCCTCTCCATTTTTTTCACTTCTATTTCTCAACTCGCTCTAAAGGTTCATCCGCAGGCAAACAGATTTTCATAAATTGATTTCCTTCCCAGGGACATAATGACCCGGACTAAAACTAACTGGTAAAAGTTCAACTTTTTGATATTGGAAAAAAAAATGAAACAAAATTATGTATTTAAAAACATCGAGTGCAGGTCGAGGGTGAACAAAAAAAAAAGGGGGGGGGTATAAGTAGAATTTTACCCAGAGGATAGGAATGATGAATGATGCAGTGGAAGCGATTGGATGGCTTCAATCCATTCAACGTCCAAGTCCTCCCTAGATATACCCCTCTGGTTCCTAGTTAAATTCTTTAAAAAGAAACAGTGCGTATGTCGAAGATGAAAGCGATGGGGGGCGGGGGGGGCGGAAGAAGAGGAGTGGGGGCGACGGGGCGCTGGTTTAGCATCGATTGGATAAGGGCACAGTTATTGAGAGTTTAGTTGTTCAGAGAAAACTTACCCCAAAGCAAAAGCAGTTCCTGTCAGGAATTCAAAATGAATTTTTTTTTCTTCTTTCTCTCTCGCTATCACTCTCTCTCTCTGCTTCGCCATTTCCTTATTTGTTTCCCAGGTAACGTAAAAAAAACATTTTGTTGTTGTTGTTGTAAATGTAAAAAGTAAAAGTAAAAACATATTTTGTAAACATTTCTAGTTCCATCGTAATCAGATTATTGCTATATATTAATCATCAATTGGAAAGTGGTAAGAAGATAGTACACCATCAAGTCCTAAGCAGGTCTCGAACTAGAACCAGTCACTGACTCTTAAACATCAACCAAACATTCCATCGTCAACCAACATGACAACCGAAAAGACGACATAAAAATTTTATACGGCAAATATAACCACATCTACCATATTATATCCGTATATATTATATCATAAAATAATATTGATCAAGGTAAAATATAAACTTCAAGGAAAAAAATCATATTTAAAACAAAGGGAAGTATCAATGAAATTAAAACAATATTTAAAATACAAATATAACCAGTTGATAGTTATGCGTTTTTAGCTCACTACATGAATGCAATGTCAAGACTTAAATAGACTCATGGCATCAATAAAACTAGTCAACTGAGATACCCAGACCGTCCTCTAGTTATCATGTGAAAACACTTCATACAAACGGACAATGGCTTTCTTCAGATGATATAATATTACGTAAGTATATATAGAGAGGAATAAGAAGTTAAAAAAAAAAAAAAGGGAGAGAAGCGAATCATTCAGGCAAAACAAGTCTTTCTAAATCAGGATTGATAAGAGCAGACGACAGGGCCACAAGAGAGCTGGCCGAAGCTTTCTTAAGGCTGTAATTACGTGAACAAACCAGGCGCGGGTTTGATTAAGGCATGATTTGACCCGTGCTTTGGAGGAAGAATTAAAAAGTCAATAACGAGGTCATGCTGGCAACGAGCAAAAGGTCGGGGTCAGAATAACATTACAAGTCTGGTGCTAAGGTTTGTAAAGGGCAGTTGAGAACAGAAATGTGGAGGTCTTTACCTCGGGACGGTAAGCTTTACAAACACACTGAACACTTGCTATGTAACAATGTTACATTGAGAATGTTATAATAAAAGTGTGAAACAATAGAAATGTTAATGATATAATGTTACAATAACAATACCATGTTACCAATATAATGTTACGATGAAAATTCCATGTTACCAATAAAATGTTATAATAACAATACTACTAGCATATTTAGAGAAAACAATATCAATACCAACGGATTGTTACAATAAAAATACCTAATTTCCTATGTTAGGAAGAAATCCAAAGGCTGTATGATATTGATGCACTAGTAATTTTGCAACTAGAATTTACAATTAGGATGTAGCTTTTAATTAATGATAACAAAAAAAAAGTTTCATTAAAAAAATTGAGATCATAGCTGTATCCGCCTCTTCAGTGTGTTTAAACCAAATGAGCTCGCGTTTCACTAAGTCGCGCTACCCTCTACCACACACGTCCGATAAGAGAATTACTCGTGAAGGTATGCGAAGTGGCGGATGGCTCAATTTGTGTACTGCGAAGGAAACGTAATCCTTGGTTTAACAGGATTCAAGCTTGGTACCTTGGGATTGACAGCTGCGAGTCCTACTCCTCAGCCACGTCCTATCGTTCCAAGAGAGTCAACAAGCAGAGCGGATAACGATGATGTAATGTGCCAACAGCATGTCGAGTCTTATCAGTAGGGGCTGTCACTCCAACAGCGGCGCTCGAGGGGCTTGTAGTTTACTTCCCTTAGTATCTGACCACTCGGACTTATCACGAAGTGATAATGAGGCTTCGGTGGAGTCATGTTTGCGTACCCACACCTTTCAAGTGGGCATCCCTCCACACTTACACACACATTCTCCAGTCACTCCCGGTCTAAAGTGAAGTCGCTGAAATGATTACACATTGATGACCACGGCGAGAGAGAGAGAGACAGAGAGAGAGAGAGATAAACCAAAGGAAAAGGGGAGATAAGGTTAGTGTGTATACAGTGACACACACACACACACACTAATACCATTACACAGTTCGCACGTGCATTGCCTGATAAAAGCTCACCTCAGCTGAAATCATGAGAGAAAGAGAAAGAGAGAGAGGGAGAAAGAGAGAGAGAGAGGGGGAGGAGGGGAAGTCGCATTGATCTCCGAGAGTTTCACGCCTACCATATTTGCCCTCGCTGGGACCCTCGCAACAACAACACGTAACTACTCACTCACGGACCGGAAGATGGATTTACAAGCACTCGCGCGACTAATGGCTGCAAATGTTATTCTGTTGAACATTATCATCCCCCCAACAGTATGTTGCAACCCTCCCCCTCCCCCAATTTTAAATTCACTTTTTAAAAATAAAATCTCTTCATTTTTAACTACCAGGCACGTCATGGGAAGCAGGAGGCTGGACGGTGTCTGTCTCACGCATTCTGTCTGTTGTCACTGACCCTCTGCGTCTTTATTCTAATTTAGCACGCGTCTTAATTCTAACTTGGCATGTGTCTTCATTCTAACTTAGCATGTGTCTTAATTCTAACTTAGCATGTGTCTTCATTCTAATTTAGCATGCGTCTTCTCAAGGTATTACAACATCACTTTGAATTGGTTGACATAAACCTGCTCACAGAGTTCCTTAAAACATAATTGTACTATTTCAACTTTGACT
The DNA here is from genome assembly GCF_947242115.1 of Biomphalaria glabrata. Classification (NCBI taxonomy): domain Eukaryota; kingdom Metazoa; phylum Mollusca; class Gastropoda; family Planorbidae; genus Biomphalaria; species Biomphalaria glabrata. Next base: position 9,058,110 of record NC_074720.1, read on the forward strand.
GTGTTGACTGGGGCAGCGGCGAGGTAGAATTTGGAATAGCACAGAAGCAGCGGCAAAGTGGACTTTGGAATAGCAAGATTACGAACACGTGGCATTCCGCCATTCTGGTAGGGGAGACAGTTTACCCACACAGTGCAAACATTGCCTTCAGTGATTACGCAGATCCGCCACTGGAACAACAGATTAAAGACAGCTGTCTCCCGCAGTCACAGACTACCCAACCTGTCTCAGACAAGAGAGCAATCAGATATTAAATTCTTTCCCCTATCCAAATTCTACCAGCCCCCCCCCCAAAAAAAAACACTTACCCCCCCCCCCGTACAATGGGGGACCCTTTCAACGGAATTTAGTGACAGTCGCAGAGATAGAGACCTGACATGCTGCAAGGAATGACACCTACCTGGAGCAGGGTGGGGGGGGGGTAACAACTTTACATTCTGTCTTAGAACAAAGACCTTTATGCATCGACCTCCTCCCCCACCTTCTCCGACCGAACAGCCGATAAGAAATTAAAACTGTTACAGGAACAGACTGTTATCATTATCATATATATCCCCCCCCATCCCTTTCCGAAATATCTTAACAGTTCCTCAATCACACACCCGCCCACACTACTTATCTCCCTCTAGACCCCCTCCCCCTTTTCATTTTTTTTCAACATTTCCCCACCCGATACATCACGTAAAACAAGGTCTATTATTAAATCGGCATGTAATTATTTTGATTGAAAATAACAACGTGCCAAGACGGGCGAGGAGGAGTCGAGGGCCGCCGTGTCTTGCACACGGGATGAAAATACCAATCAGATCGCTAATTATGGGCTTTGGCTGCCATTTATTATCATTTTCATCCAGACATTATTTTCTTTTCTTCACCCCCCTCCCTCCATCCGTTTCTTTTCCCTCCTAGCACTGGTGCATAATAAGATAGGTACTAAAACATGGCTGTGAATCACAAAAATAGCCCAAGACATTGATGTTATTTGTTCCATTCCATGACCGTACACAGACTTAAGTAAATACTGTGAGAACGGTTCTCAAACAGTTTGAAGTAAGCTTCACTGTTTGTAAATATATAACCGGATTGACTTTTGAACCGACGAGTCTAAAATTTAAACCCTGTTGATGACTGGGATTTTTCTGGATGCACCTAATTCCACCCAACTCTAATGAGCAGCTGACATACATTGGGGAAGTTAAAACTGTTGGTCGTTGTGCTGGCCAACCCTCGGCCACTGAAACAGATGAGCTTCACATCATATGCCCCCCCCCTCCCCACAGAGATCGCTAAGTTTGAAAGGGGAACTTAACCGTTATCTTTTTTTTTTTTGTTGTTCCATATTTTAAAATGTATTGAAGTCAGATAAGATAATTGAATAGTTGAGTGTTAAATGGGAGAGATAAGTGTTTGGAATCCAATAAGATAGACCTACGTATAACTGACAAGATAAACCAGTGTTTTTTTTTTTCTTTTTGCAAGATGACGGAGACATTGATCGACTCATAAAATAATCTAAAAAAAAAATCTAAATTGATGACAAGATCTACGGATGGAAACCACTAGACCAGAACGATATCAATTATGTATAAAAATAGCAATTTGAGAATTTGAATTGCGCGATCAGAGAGCCAGGCGGAATGTGTGGGCGCCAACACGCCAACCGCTTGCATAATTTGAGTGAAAAGCATTCAACTCTCCAGGCAAACACATTCAGATGCGAAGATCGTAAATTTGAGATATTTCACTACTACAAGATATTTTAAATGCCGTGTAGAGAGAGATTATGGGTTAGAGTTCAAAGGTAGAAAAGGTCATGAGGTCAGACTTTGAATTTTTTTTCCATCACACCTTGACTGTTCTTTCAGGTAATCCTTCCCATTACCTTGGTACACCGGGCGGTGGGCCTAGGGATACGGATTACAGCTTCTTTGGAAAATTCTACATTTCATTTACCTCGAATATTGAGCAAAAAATTCAGAATTTGTATTTCTTATTGTATGTACTGTTAGATTCAATATGTTTTCATTTATCTAAGTTTCTGTAACTTAGTTTTGGTTTTCGTTTTCTTATGCATCCCGTTGCTTTATTTCTGTGTGTACTTTTGCAACAATATAAAAAAATAAAGCATGCTACCGAGGTCTGTGTGTGAGTGTGTTCACACAATTTGAACCACTGCGATATAAATCTAGCAGACGAAAAACAAATTTAAAAAAAAAATGATTAAGTTTCAAGTCACGTGATGAAGTCGAGGTTACGTCTGCACAAACACAAGATAATAAGGCAAAGGTTACAGCAACAGTTGCCTAATAGAAGAAGTAAGGGGGCTGGGTCGAGTGCATATCATAGACCAGTGTTTCCCTAACTTTTTTGTCTCGTAGACTCCTTGGAAGTCTTCGTAGACCCCTGGGGGTCTATATAGACCACTTTGGGAATCACTGTCTTAGACAATGGGTTCACAGTGACACTGAAATCAGGCAACGTAAAGTTTAAATGATGTTTTCTATAACAGACCAACACATGGAAATGTAACGAGATAATTCACATAACGCAAACTCATTTATGCATAAATGTATGCATACAATGTAAGACAGACTGACAGCCACAAAGAGAGAGAGAGAGAGAGAGAGAGCGGCACACAAGAGACCACCGTTGCCTAATTTTATGTAAAAATTGTTAGCTTCAAATGTTTTACCCTATAAAATAAAAACAACAAATGCAATCCAAAGTATAAATGTCTCCTTTAGGTTTTTGTTACATAAACATTGGCCTGTCTTTTGCTATTGTAAGAACGCCAAAGTCTTAAATGTGTGTTTTTGGGAGGGGGGGGGGGGTAAAAAGTGTTGTTTTATTTGGAAGGGGCGGGGTGAGAATGACAGTCTAAAAAAAAATCAAACAGCTTTATTCTGTTATATTTTCGGATGGAGATGTTTTTCTGTCTGGTACAGGGCACACAAATAAGACAGTGTCACACTCAGCGACATCACAAGAGTGTTGGCAGAGGCTGCCTATAGCCGGAGTCTTCATAAGCCCTGAGCCTCGATCTCAACCAAGAGGTCACAACTAACACTTCCGGTCAGATTGTTTACATTATTTACAGTAGCGTGCTGATGAAACTAGTAGCACTACTTTGATTAAGTAATTATACATTTAGCAGCTTAATGAGGTCGTCCTGGACAAGTTTAGTTAAAATTTGAGCATTATAATTGTAATCAGTTTTACACGTTATTCACTCAACACTTTAACTCTCTTGATGTGTTCACATCCGATAGTTGCCTGGTTAGAATGCTTTCAAGGGGCGCGATGGCTGAGTGGTTAAGCGCCTAGCTTCTAAACCTAGGGTCCTCGGTTCGAATATCGGTATTTTTAGGGCGCTCCTGAGTACACCCAACTGACTTTAGTTGGGGAAAGTAAAGGCGGTTGGTCATTGTGCTGGCGACACCCTGCTGTTAACAGCTGGCTAAAGAAACAGATGACTATCATCTGCCATATAGATCGCAAGGTCTGAAAGGGGAACTTTACTCTTTTTTTTTTTTTGGAAGACTTTCCATGATATAGCGCCTATCCCTTTAACAACTTCTCTGTCACAACCCTCTCCTTTTCCATTCAACTCTCTCCCTCTCTTCGTCTCTCGATCTCTTTGTCTATCCTTCATCCTTCACCCCCTCTCTCTCTCTCTCTCTCAAACACACACACTGACGAGGAAACAAATTTCTCTCTAATCACTTCTGACTTTCAACTATCACTATTGACTCAGATGTCACTGAAGCCACAGCACTGTGTCCACAACCACACCAACTATCCTCCAATCATTTCCGCAAACAATAAATAAAAAACTCCCAACGACCAAAAAAAAATCGCTCTGAAATGTATTACTTCTTTCTCCGTTTCATTTTACTTTCGTTTAAAAATGTCTCTAACTACCCTCCCCCCCCCCCTTTCGAAAAGCAAACATTTCAGATCGGACCTTTCTGCTGCCATCGCCCCCCCCCTTTTTCCCCAGCTCTTTAGTCCACTATCTTGACCAAAAAGTAAACATTGCTAACGGATTATTTCGCCCTACGTCTTCGCCCCTCTTTCCCCAAACTGGACAGCTCAAGCCATAAACAGGCGAGTCATTCCTCAACTACTTTTTGGACTTCTCCAAACTGTCCCTCTTATCCATAGAGTCAACCAATTGGCCGGCCGAACCAGTGTTGACCTACCAAATACCGTCCAGCATGGGCTCGCTCTTTTCTATTTCTGCTCGACCTGCGAGCCGAGGGAAAGAATGCGACAGAACGCTAAATGGTGAAATAAAAGGACTGAGTTAGGGAGTGCACAAGAGAGACAGGACCAAAGAAAAAAGCGAATAAATTAAGAAACAAAGAAACACGAGATTTAGTAGGCAATACACTAAAAAGAATAAGAAGATATTTTAAAATAATTTATTCAAATTTTGGAAACCACATTCATAATGAAGTTTAACTTCTTTGTATATAAATATGATAAAATCCTTGTACCCATGCCATTGGTTACTCCATAAATGCGTATCTAAGTAACGGAATAAAATGAAATGACATAAATAAAAAAGCTAAAGCTATTCATCCAAATGGCACATTGTCTCTCCAGTTATGACAGCTGGTTAGTGAGAATGGTCAACCTACTCTAAAAACTAGAAATATAACGGGGCGAAGAAGGAGGAATGTTCTTTTAGATTAGATGCCCTTACGAATAGCGACCATTGAAATACAAAATGGATGATCTTCTGTGTCGTCAATGAAACTGTGGCTTGGTGTGTCGTCAACGTAACTGTGGGTTGGTGTGTCGTCAACGTAACTGTGGGTTGGTGTGTCGTCAACGAGACTGTGGCTTGGTGTGTCGTCAAAGAAACTGTGGTTTTCACATTTAAAAAAAAAAACCAAAATCCCAGTATGGCAATAACAGATAAAGGACGGCACTGACCACCTCTTACAGCTGTACTGGACCTAATTAAAAGAAATCGATACCTCTACTTCACAGTGACCGCTGTCCAGCTAATCTGTTATCTCTGAGAGATCGATTTTTTTTTTTTTTTTGGGTTTTAAAGAACTGGAAAAGGTTGGTCGAAGAAGGCCAGAAAGAAAGTTTAAAAAGTAACAACACCCAACTAACAACATCGAGGTATTAAATTGATATTGATACGAGAAAAAAAAATGTATAGCGTACAGAATAAGGCATTCGTTGATTCATAGTTTAAGAGCCATGGCTTCTTACTATTTTGTCTCTTTCTAGTAGAAAAAAAAAACGGGGGGGAGGCGACCTGAATTTCAACTTATGACTCAAACCTCATCAAGCCGACACTGTAACCACTCTGCTAGTGAATCTCTTAAGAAAATGGTAGATTGTGTAGTCTTGTCGCATTTCATGTTTGTGTTCACTAAAACTCAGACGACAACCAATAAAGGGGACTAATTCAGCTAATACAAGTACTTCAGTTACGTATAATTTCTTTCCATTCTTCAGGGATACCAAAAAAAAAATAATTTACCTAATTAACTTATTGATTGTTTTTTTTTTTAGATTGATTCTTGTGTTCTCAGGTAAAAGAGAAAACTGCAAAATTTCAGCTTGATCCCAGATTGGGTGTCGGAGAAAAAAAAACGTATGCAACCTTTTAAACAGACAGAAAGACAGAGTGCTTTGAGACAAGTTTTGTAAAATAATGACTAAGGCTAACTGGACGTTGCCAAATTGTCAAATGACAAAAATCCTCCAATAAGAATGCCACCTAACACCTAGCAGAGGGAGTACGAGTGGGATTGAGATAAAGACCGAGGGAAACAACGAGGGTTTTTTTTGTGTTCTCAGTCTTCAACAGATTTCTGGCCCGGGTGATCTAGTGCAGGAAGATTTCAGCGGGGCTCCTGGTTCTATGAGTTTGACCGTGTGAACAAATATGGCATTTAACTTAAAGCCGGTGATTATGAGGTCCAGGGCCGGACACGGTCTGCGGCTAAAACAAACACAGCATACGGGGTTGAGAAGGAAATGGTGACCAGGCAGGGAACTACATTTATTTTAAATAAAAAAAAAAACGAAATCCTCAATAAAAAAATATATAAAAGAAAAAAACACACAAGATGGTGTTATTAATAGTTACGGTATTTCACAAACCTGAATGCTGGTGTTATAATGTATCTACCCAGCTACAGGTCAAACATTATTTATATGGGAATAAGTTTGACCTCAGTTGAAAAGTGTTGTCTACACTATTAATAGATGGTATGCGCTCTGGACTGTGGTTCGATGGTAACGATGGTTGCGGGTCCTGTGGGAGATTAGGGCGTGGATGTAATTAGCTTTAAATCCGAAGGAACACCCGAAAGGTGCAAGCAAAAGATAACAAACATATCCAAACAGAGAAACAGGTCTAGTCTAAATCTTATAGAACCAGAAAAAAAAACAACCCAGTAACGCTTGCACGTTTGGGTGCCGTGGTTTGTTCCTGCTTTCGTTAAAATTGTTGAACCAAAATACCCTTCTGCTCCACCATTTTCCAAACTTTCTGCACGCACTAACAAACCAAAAAAAAAAGGGGGTGGGGTAACGACCTTACTCTGTACCCTCAGATACAGTTGTGTCGAGGGTCCCGCATCACTATATTTTGAGACGCAAATCTACACACACGCACAAGACAAGTGGCTACGTCCAGGGATGCAAATCGCAGACTACACGCTACCTTCTAGAGGACCAAAACATATAGAGAAATACGGGCAAGGGAGGAAACTATTGGCGCGAGGATGGAACGATACAGCCAAAGATAACTCTTGCCACAAATCCTTAGTTCCCAGTATTTGTCATCAATATTTGTACGGCGGTGCCAAGAGTTCTCCCCTCCTCGTCTTGCGCCTCTTCCTACCTTCTCCCATCTTTCTCTCCGCCCTACTCCATACCGATTTCACAACCCCACCCCCCTCCCGCGTATCCTTCTTGCGATGTTTGCTAACCTGAGAGACTACCCCCTCCCCCTTTCCCCAATGTTCACCAAAGAAAGGGCCCCGAACACTCATATCGTTAAAGACGTTTCAGGAAGTGATCAAAAAGATGGGAGAGTTAGACCACCGGAAGTGACTATCGGATGAAGAAGAAAACAGAAAGAACGAAGCAGTAGTGATAAGAGAAACAAAAAAATAAACAATAAAGGAGAGGTGGGGGAAGGGGGAGTGATTCCATGTTCCCTCTGCATTTGTATGTGGTTAACAAGAAGCGACGACAGCAGGGGGGAAAAAAAAAAGAAAGAGTAAAAAAAAAATTAAAAAAGAAATGATTAGATTAGCACCCGATGAAAAGGAAGACAAAAGAAATGAAGGGAAAGAAATGTTAATAAAAAATAATACAATTACTTAAATAAAAGGGAATTAATACAATGGAATTAATAACATCTAAAAAAAAAGGGTCAAAGGTTATATTTAAAAAAAAAACAACCTGTAACCAGAATTGACTATTTAACGCCTTCCAATCCCCCCCCCCTCCCAATAAAGAACCTAAGGTGACATATTTAAATACGTTAAAAAAGAACAACAAAAAAAAAAAAAACAACTATTTTTAACAGAGAAATATGTGGAAGCGATGGTCTTGGTCAGTACAGACCGATTGATCAAGTCAATGAAACTAGCAGTCAAGTGGCAGCAGTGACCATAAGAGTTATTTTCTTCGTAAGCCTAGCTCTCATGCTGTCGTCTTCTCGCAAGCACAACTCTTCTTTTATCTTTATCTCTTTATCTTTTCTTTTCTTTCCCATCTATTATTCTTTTCTCTATATTTATTATTCTTTTCTCTATATTTATTATTCTTTTCTCTGTATCTATTCCGTTTTATCTCTTTGCTTTCTTTTAAACCTTTCTACTGTCACAATTGAAACAACATACGTACGTTAGGCATGAAAGTTATTTATTTAACTACCGTACTACAATCTTAAAGGGAAATTTTCATGAAGATTGTTAAACATCACCCGCCCCCCACCCCGCAACACACACACAAGCGCCAGTGTTCTTCAAGTCTTTCTAGCACCTAGCATCCAAAGGTCTTCTTAATTCTGAATTTTTTAAGGTTCGCGGCTGAGAAGAAGCCTAAAAAAAACGGGAACATTCTTTGCTAAATACTTTCACCGCGTTCTATGCATTTTAGCTTTAGTTTAAAATAACTCTTGAATTACATTCCAACAAATCGTCTTTTAATTTTATTTTTCTTCTTTGGACCCTGTGTGTGTGTGTGGGGGGGGGGGTGTCAACATTGATTCTAACCCCCACGCAAGTGGCACTCATCTTTGCCAAGACGTCCAATTCACGTGTTGACCCTTCTTAGACGGACGAACCTGGTCGCTTAATGGAAGTGAGGACGCCCCGCCGATGTCATGAATAAGAAAGATTGAGGGGGAGGGGAGGGGAAGGTGGTCAATAGCCACCAGACTCAAGTATTTACTTAGTACAGCGATTAGTTTGTACCAGGTAAGAGACTAACCTCCCTGTTGACAACGTTTGGCGTCAGGCAAATTTTCACCGCCCACACCGAAATCAAATAGATATTTAAAAAAAAAAAAAAAAAAAGAACGACTTCCCACATTTAGACTGAGAGGCGAGATGAAGAGAATGCGCATTGTGAGACTCCGGAAATTCCCGCAAACACTTGAAGGGAATTCGTGGAGATGCTAAAGCAAACAAATGAAGCCAAGAGAGTAACGCACGCGCAATTGAGAGAGCAACAAATGAATAAAAGGAGACGGAACGATAGAACAAATGAGTGGCCATGACTTCGTCAAAAGACCTAGATTTATTTGATTGGTCAGATAAGGAGGCGATGTGAGAGCAGAGGGAAAGAGAGAGAGAGAGAGAGAGAGAGAGAGAGAGAGAGAGAGAGAGAGAAAGAGATATTCCGATCCGTCCATACTCCCGACTAACCTCTTTCACTCACTCAATCTAACCTCCAAGTCAAACACAACCCCTCTGGGAGGAAGGAAGACCCGATGCACTGTTTGCCCAGGGATTCGGCCTCAAAAATAAAAGAATACTTTCTAGGGGCCCCGGTGTGTGTTTGCTGGCAGTAAATCAACTGGTCTCCCCCCAAAAACCTTTGCTCCACATCAACCCCATTGTAAGGGCGGGGAGAAAAGGGGGGGGGGCTATTTCGTCAAAAAAAAATTTGGCAACAAAATTGAATAGGGATTTGAAGAAATGCCTCAGAATGAAACAGTTGAAAAATGTTTAAAATCAAAAGACAAATGTTGCTATTAGTTGCATTATTAATTACATCCAAAAAGAAAACAACAACAACAAAAAAACAATTACAACAAAAACAGAAGACTACCGACAAGTGGTATGCAAAGATTAAACACCATTAAAAGTACTAGCATTTAGAATATTATTTTTTTTTCCACAAGTTTAAGGCGTCATCTCCAAATAGAAGATTATTAAATCCTAGCGGCTGACGGAGAGCAGGGTTCGAACCCGGGACCATCGATACGGCAATCAAGAGGGCATCCCACACGACCAGGCAGCCATCCAACATGACATATTGCAATGTAGAATATAGTCCCGAACTAAAAAAAAAAACTTACCTAAGTCAATCTTTAGACTCTAGTCTAGACTAACCTAGTCACATTTCTAACCTAATTCGTTTCGGGTTACCCAGATTGAGCAGAGTAAATAAAATACATAAAATCAAATCTGCCGCGAACACCCGATGAATAAAATAGAAAAAAGAGCTCAAATGAGGGCGTGCCATCACCGCGATCACTTGAATGTGTAAGGTTGTAAATCAATAAATAATTACAGGGGAGGCAAATCGCTGGGGCTTCCCTTCCTTCAACATGCTTTTTGTTTAAAAGCTGTTGAAAGTGGGAGGGCAGGGGCGCGGTGTGGACGTGAATAATTTTCTCCTTATTCTTCAGAACCCTCCATTTCGGGTTTCTGTTTTGTTTTTGAAGCACGAGATGTGGCTACTGTCTTATGTGTTAAATGTGTTACAGAAATATGTGCTGGTCTTACACAACAAAAGAAATTTACAAGATCTATTATTGTTATTTGAATTTTGGTCTCACAAGTCTTTGACACTAAACATTTTAAGCTAATTTAAAAATGCTAAAAACAAGATTTTTTTACCAACAATATATTCTGAAATTGATTCGTAATCTGAATATGTAAAAATCAATTATTCAAATTTGTAATTACAAATATCTGAATGTGTATTGCAATTATCGGAATGCCTATTGACAAACGCCGTCAGAGTTAGAGTCCAAAAAAAAAAAAAAAAAAAAACAGAGATAGAGGTGCAAAGCTCATATACATTGTCTGCTATACAAAGACATACAATCTTTGTAGATTTAGAAGATCTGGATCTAATGCAGTTCTGATGTAACGTCTTGAGGAGAATTGCTACCAGAGTGGAAATAAACATTGCTTCCCTAATGTCTAGTTACGTCAAAATGTTAAGATAAGTTTCGGACGATCTTTCACAAATGATGCCTATTGTCGACTATATCTATTTACAGGGCAGACGATGTAAAGGTCGCCTGTCTCTGTGGCCCATGGTTAACGAGGAAGTCGTGTGGCCAGTACAACGGCCATACTGTGGGACTACTATGCTCAAAAACCACCGGCAGAAAATAAATTTCTGCTACGAAAGAATCTCTTAGTTAGAAATTCTCAAAACGATTCTCAAAGACATATAGAGACTCTGAGAAGCAGTCATAAACATTTAAAAAAAAAATGAAAGAGGTGGCGAGGGGGGAGTGGAGGGAATTCAGAAGATGCCCTGTGTTTAAAAACAAATGAAGATCACTTTATCTGTCAATGTTTTAAACATCAAGACCTGCACAGAGGGCGCTGACTTAAGGTTATAAACAAAGTTCGGGATCGCCTGCTGTTGTGTACATTCTAGTCATTTAGGTATAGTTTTAACATCCAAGTAGTCGAAAGATCGATCCGCATGAAGGGGAAACACGGTATCGATTCTCGCAGGAGGGTTGAAACGTTGGTAACCAAGACTAATTTTTTTTTAAACGATGCCAGGGCGGCGCGTTGTATCGATACAAGAGGGTCTTAAAACCACCAATTAATTGGCACCTAAAGATTCAGAGGGGACTAACACACCAATGTGTCTCTGTAAAACGTTCTTTCGGAATGGGGGGGGGAGGCTTGCAATGGTATAACTGGGGGGGGGAGATGATAATGTGGCCTTGGCAACTTCTATAAAGTCATTATTTATTCCTTTAATTAAAAAAAAATTATAACAAAACTCCTAATGCAAATATTTACTAAAAAAACAGCTTTTATGCTGATAAGTATTTATGTGTGAGAGAGAGAGAGAGAGAGAGAGAGAGAGATAGAGAAAGGAAAGCGATAAAGAGCGCTTGAAATGAGGAAGAACGCAAAGACTGAACTTGCATTTGAAACGAGTCACGAGGTTTGGACAAGCAGACGACAACATCAGGTACATTGTCTCATGGCTTCCATTCCTCCACCCCAACCCACCTCTCTTTTTCCCTTCCCATAAAATCCTCATTATGTTTTCCTCATCACAGTTTTAATCCACCTGTCACCAAATACAAATCTTGTGCCCCAAAATATTTTAAATGACACGCAAAAAAAAAAATATATATAATAACAATCAAATAATGACCAATAGCAAAAACAATGAGGAAAAAAAAGCAAGATTATTACACACGGGAAAAGAAATAATTGTTGCTTCCCTTTGTTTTAAATAATGAATTAATAAAATTCTTAAAAATTAGTCATTTTTGAAGAGAGGATACTTTTATAATATTTATTTTCTGTTTTCAGAATGGAGTCGATTTATGTTCCATGCTATGGTAATGATATACGGACAGGAGCCGGAAGTCAGTGAGGATGATGGGTCTCTAAATTAAGGAAGTTCTAGACAAATACACGACCAAATATAAAGAGAAATAAATGGTACAGGGGGGGGGGGAAGGGGCGTACTTCATCGAACGCTGCTTCCTCTATGAATCATAAACGGGTCCCGCATCGGCTCGTGTAGAATTTTTTTTTCTATTTTAAAGTGAAGACCGTTGCGTGGTTAGAGTAGGGAAAGGGGAGTGTCCTTCCTCCCTGGGGAGAAGATTTTGTACATAATTAGGGAGATGAGCGGTAGAAAGGGGGAAGAGGGGATAGGGGAGGGGAAAAATGAGTGGACATTCTGTATCCCTTCCTTGACACCTCACTTGTTGAGCCTCTTACCGCCTCATCTCCTCCCTTCCCATACGCCTCTGATCTGACAAAGCTCCCCCATGAATATATACGACTATAAAGAGGTCACAGGGTTGCGACTGAAGACGGGAATAAATCTACCACCCTTCCCCCCCCCTCCCCACAGCGCCCAACTTGTTGAGGGTGAGCACTGTGACTCACTGGTCGCTGTCTTAATGACGGCTAGATGAGGAGGGGGACACGTTGTGAAACCTGTGGCGTGGGCAACGGGCGTTATTCCCATTCACTCGGACCCTTATTTTACACCGACATTGACAACCCCTACATTCTGATGATATCAAATGGAGATTTCCCCCACCCCTCTCTCGCCACACCCAGAGTATCACAGGCTTTCAGCCCGACTGCCTCTGCCTTCGACCCGAAACATTTTACGAGTCAAACGAAATATTTATGTGCAAATTGTTTGACTATATGGAGGGATATGTAAAACTAGAGGCGGTTTTTGTCCAAAAACAATTGGCTCTTCAGCTTCAGCTTGTTTGTTGTTGTTTTTTTTTTTTTTTTGTATCGAAGCTTTTCGATAATTTATTTCCGATCGTAAAAAACTGCATTTAACCCTGCGTGACCTTAATCCGCGATAAAACAAAATTTCAATCATTTCGCGAGCCTTTAGTTGAGGGCCATGGCACATGAACGACTCTCCCCACCCCCAACCCCTCATCGAAGTTGCCCTGTGCTGTTGAGAAAGATTACTATCATAAATAGCCGACACTAAACATCCAGGTTGTAGGGGCGTGTTCCGTTTAGTGCCCTGAAGCCCCGCCGTAAAGTAGTGAGTGTCTTAAGAGTGAAGTACGTAGGTTAGGGCTTTGATAACGTTACTCCTATATGAAAGTTCTCTAGAGTTAGCTACTCCTGTACACAAGTTCTACAGGTTTAGTTACTTCTATACAATACTTCTATAGCGTTTATACTACGTGTGATATAAACATAACATCAAACATTCTGGTGGGAAATGTCTAAGATAAAACTTGGATTCCCCCCCCCCCCCCACCTCCCTTTTAAAAATTAAATAGAAATGTTTAAATGAAACTGAAAGAAGAATATCTTATGCAATGTTCCATCAACTACACAAGTAGCCTTGCTTAGAAAATTGTTAATTTTTTGTAAAAATATATTCTAATTACTTTCCCCATGGAATTTATAATGGCCATTACCTCGCGTTCTATGAAGGGCAGTGTCCTCGTTATAAAACGCGTTTTTTTTTTTACTTTTAAAATAATTCATTTGTTTTTTTTTTATGAGAATAAACCAAAATACATTAAAGATTTTTAAAAGTTGGTCATCATTAAAAAAATCTGGTCTGCTAAAGATGAAGCCTGTAAACATAGATGCGATAAAGAACTCGACAAAATGATCTAATCCTAAACCTTTCACATAAGTCCCCATTTTGACCTACAAAGTAGTCCACTAGATACACTGATGTTGTTTTCTGAATATTCCGGAAAAGATCTTTACACTAACAATGAAGTTTAAAAAAGTATATTTTTTTAAGGGGTCAAAACCAATTTTCTAGGCTCTTATGGCTAAATTTGCCATAAGAAAATTATTTTAAAATACTAAAATAATACAAGACAAAAAATAAAAAACATATTGTCAAGCCTAGAAAAATTCACACAGATAAAAAAAAAGAGCCTGAATTCTTCTCTCTCTCTCTTCTCCTCAATCATCTCCCCATGCTTAAAGACAGCCATGGGAAACGGACGAGTGCCTAGGGCAGTGTAATAATGGAAGCTAAAAGAATTCAAGGCTAAGCTGATTTTTTTTTTTTAATTTGGCTTTCCAGCAATAAAAAACCAAAAGTGTGCATTGATTACATGTGCCAGGAGAAGGAAAGGCATGGCCAGGGAAAAGTCCACACTGCAAGGCTAACACACAATATGTGAGATTTATCAAAATAGCAATAACTTTAATGTACCATTTATCCATGGAGTAATCTTTGCTGCACACTTAACATCCCTTACTATTCTAGTAAAAGAAATAGGTTTCACTATAATTGTTTAGCTAATATATATATATATTAAAAGTTTGAGTTTTCCTTCTATAGAAAGGGAAGGATGTCGAAATGTGTATTAACATTCTTGGTCGACGTTAGTATTACACTTTGCCTTAACCAAGTTGTAAACCCCAGCCTAACACTTCTCTATCTAATTAATGTTAATCAACGCTTATACATTCTCTTAACTAAAGATATTACTAAATTTTTACGTGGGCCTTCATAAATAAATTATCGATATTTTTGTACTGTATGAGGTATTTTTTTTTCTTTATTTTTCCTAAAAATAGTCCTAAAAGTATAGCATTAAGAACTTTGGACTGTTTATAATTTTCCCTTATTATCGTGAAAGCTTAGAGAGTTAATGTCATCCCACCCCCAACACACACCGTTTTCCCTCCTTTATGCCTCTTCTGTTTCTTCAATATTTACAATCAGGTGGACCCCCAAGGCAAGTGCCACACACACAAAAATATTGACATACCGGCCACTAATAACAGCCTGACCAGCTGTCAACTGACCGTTGCGTCCAGGTTACAATATTGCACAGGACTAGGTAAAGGGAGGAGGCCATCCCCTTCCAGAAATTTGTGACCACCCTGGGAGAAAAGAAACCACCTGAACAACCTTTAACGCAAGGGAATCCCCCCTACTTCGCCCCCCCCCACCTTCTCTCTACGTTTACGACTTAGCTGTACGATAAAGATCTCAATTATAAAGCCCCTGGACCGTCCAGTTCTACGCTCGGACACAGTGCCAACAAGGCCGATAACCATCTTGACACGTTCTGACCTTATCGATGAAATGTCTCCTGGTGGCCTATATATTCCCCCCCCCCACTCTCGTTCTGTTTAAAATAATTTGTTGTGCTTGGGATGAGGACATTAACCAAAGTCCAGCCAGGGACATCTGACAGATCTAGTCGCGGTCAGACTTGAAAAAACCAAACAAACGAAGTCTTTCAATGACCCCTTTTATTTTGAAGTTCTCCGTGACACGCAAGGAATCCATAAAGAAGGAAGTTAAAAAATCATGATGGTTTAGTTTTAAATGTAGGTCAAGGTCAATCAGAACAGATTGTTCCCGTAGAGGTCATCAAATGACACTATTTACTCCACTTTCAAATAGCAACACGATTTAAAGTCTACATGTCACGCAAACCGTTTCAAGTGTATGGTCAAGATGTCAACATCGAGTCTAGATGTCATGAATAATGAAATTAAGTGCAAAGTCTAGATTCACGTGCAAAGGCGGATTCACTGCAAACTCTAGATTCAGGTGCAAAGTCAAGATTCACGTGCAATGTCTAGATTCACGTGGAAAGTCTAGATTCACGTGGAAAGTATAGATTCACGTGGAAAGTCTAGATTCACGTGCAATGTCTAGATTCATGTGCAAAGTCTAGATTCACGTGCAAAGTCTAGATTCACGTGCAAAGACTAGAGTCATGTTTAAGGCATAGAGTCATGTTTAAATCAGGATGTCATGCATAAAATAACCAATGTCAAGTCTAGATGTCAAGTAGAAATGACGGACACTAGCATTGACTCAGTGTAAATGTCATAGTACACAAGACATAAAGACATTTGTGTGTGTGTGTGTTCTGTTAGAATATCGTGTTTCATTACTAACGAACCGAAGCAATTGTGGTATGTGTGTTTAGGAGGTGAGTTTTGACAAAGGTGTTTTATGGCCAGATCTACCTCATACTTTTCTCCAATTTCAGATATTGATTTGAACCAAATATCTTAGAAATCAGCCATTCTACTCAGCATTGTTCAAATAAAACACACCCAGATACATATAATCTTACATCAATGTCGTTTGCAACCGTAAATAATTAGAAAGAAATAGAATTTTACTTAAATAGATTGATAAACTATTTATCTCCCCTTGTTCTATTTTTACTCATGCCTCTTTGCTTTAGAAAAGTTCACGCAGGAGGACATGCTACATGTTCATATTGGCGAGTCAGCGAGTGAGTGGTTCAGGAAGAGGAGCAAACTCAATCATTAGGTTCGGATCAAAGTCACGAAGTTACGAGCTAGAAGCGCCCTCGCCCTCGCCTGGAGCCTCCTCCAAAAAGTCCACGGCGCCTCACTTTGCTTCCTTAACATGCCCTCGTGCTAAGTCAACAGCAAGAAGTGGCCGTGTAAAAATCCGAGAGGCATGCGTAAAAGGGGGGGGGGGTAGGGTAGGAGAGGATACGGGTTTGAAGAGAAAAAGGCCGTAAGCAAGGCGATACCATTGGTCAACATTTAGCATCCAGAAGGGAGAATCCTCTTAAAGGGCACTCGCACCGGGTTGCCATGGAGACACAGTCAACAAAATCACATGCCTGAGAAACAGTTTCGCTTCTATCATTTTAAACATCCTCTTCCTTTTATCCCCCTCCTCCTCCTCCTCCTCCCCAGCCTCTTCAGGTATCGCTCACATGCTTGTGTTGGCCAGGTGTTGCAAGCGAACACAAAAAAAAAAATTGGCAGGCAAAAAAAAAAAAAGGTCAACTTTTATCTTCAAGTGCGCATCGTTCAACGAATTTCACAGGATTAAATCATTCCCAAGGGTGGACGCCAATCCCAAAATATCTGGTTCTATTTCCCGGCATAAGGCTCATCCAATGCTATAATGTAATATGAAGATACATAGAGAAAGAAGGAAACCCTTGCATGTGTTTCTCATAGAATATTGGCGAGTTCTCTGGCAAAGATGTCGTTATTGTCAAACCTGAACGACATCAATATTTTTTTCTATCTTTTACTTTCTGACATTTGAAAATTTCTGTAACTTTACCTGCAACTTTTCACCCAGGAAGCCACTGCCCCCCCCCAACCCCCCCACCCAAAAAAAAACAACAACAACAACAAAACAACATACAACAAGTCATGCATGTGTGTGTGTGTGTTACTGTTTTTTATGGAGTAGTTCTGATTGTCTTCATAAAATCAAATATATTACAATGTTACGGCAACAAATTCGGCGATTTTATATGTTAATGTCACAGTGTGTGCATATAAATTAACGCATACGCTCTGTGTGATCTAAAAAATAAAAGACATGAGAACCACTCAGGCTAGCACTGAAGTCACTAACTTTTAAAAAAGTAGCGGTTATAAATCCTAGCCATGTGCGCCCTCGACTTTGTTTCAACTAACAAATTGTCGATTTGGCTATCGCTTCATCTCGCTATCTGACGAGAGCCATAAAAGTTAGAGAGAAAAAAAACAAAACGAGTACTAAGTCACTGACCTATGTAGCTCAACAAAGTGGCTCAGTGGGTAATGCGAATAGAAACGTGTAACAGACTCCGTTGTCTAGTGTGATTTGCTGACATAAGCTCCTAATGCCCAGACGTGAAATGTCCCGATATTAAAAAACCTATCTTTAAAAAACAACATGCGGACGTATTGACCACAATGACCCGCTCTGTGTCAGGGCATGAGAATTATCTATCTGCCGAGCAAGAGAAATGTGCCGGGTGGACCAAAGTGATTGATTAGTCCATAGACTTGACCACTGGGCAGTAATGTAAGTAATGACCAGAGCTCAGTGGGAGAAAAGTGGTGGGGGGGGGGGGGGGAGAGACGAAACATGTGCCCAGTATGAAAACGGAACAAGTGACCTTTCCCACTCGATAACATCCTCGGTATGATTGGTCGGATCGGTAAATGTCACCAGGACTTTCCAGACACCCCACGGAAGTGAAGGAACGAGAGAGGGGACGGGCAGACTTAATCGGCGAGAAGTTAATTAGACACGAGTACTGTTACATCTCCAGGGAGGAGCAGGCGAAGGGAGGGGGGGAAGGGGAAGAACCCGAAGTAGAAGAGAAAGTGTGAGGGTCTTCTTTCTTTGCTCTACTAACACTGAGATGAGTATGTCATACACTGATCAAATTCTCTCCTCACTTTTCATTCCCCCTCTCCTCTCTCTCACCATCACTCTTTTCATCCTTTAAACTATTTTTCTGATCTCCTCTATTAAAAAAAAAGCACGCGCCTCGCATTAAAATATAGGTCATGCCACACAGAACCAAGATCCACCATCTGGTGTTCACAACATCTAATTATCTCTAAACTAATAGAAGTGATAATATATATTTTTTTTATTTTCTTATATAGGGATTTCGGGTAAACTGAAGAGAGGACCGGGATGTTGGACAATCACGTGATCGGTGTTCAGCTATATTGGAATTTTTTGAATATTCAAAAGTAGTTTAATAACCATGAACTTAATTTGTATAAACTCAATGGGACTAGACTAATTCTTCCAATTTGAAAATTAAGAAAGTTAGCTTAAACGAAATTGCCACGAAGACAGAGCAAAGACCTAGATATTTTGTTAAAAGTATCATATATCCTATACATTTAGAAATGAACTAAACACGTTTTTTTAGCCAACAAGCTGCGAGTGCTTTGAAAGTTTAATTCGTTTCGCAATGTCCTGGAATAGTAGTATCGTAAGTAATATACATGTTTGTTTTTTTCCCTGATAAAAGAAAAAAAAAGTTAAATAACTCTTAAAAAAAACAAACAATTAAGACTAAGACTAAGACTGCTTTATTGATCCTTACGGAAATTTGTTGTGATTACAAGGACTCGTTTCTCATATAAAGACAACACAACAGAAAAATACACATAAATACAACAGACAACATAAAGAGTTCATTCAGCGACTACACACAGGTATCTTGGTGCATTTCATGTTCCCTGATCAATGAGTGGCGGTGATAGAGTCTGACCGAGTGAGGTACGAACGAGTTTTTGTACCGCTCCGTTCTTGTTTTGATTGACAGCAGTCGCCCACTTCGCGACGACCTGGCGTAGTTCTGATGGAGCGGGTGGCCGTTGTCTTCCAAGATTTTTTCGATTTTTCTTAGGCACGTTTGTTCAAAAAGTTCCTTTAAATGTGGTAATGTTGTGAGTGTAATTTTTGATGCTTTTTTAATGATGTTTTCTAGACGTTGCAACAGTTTAGATGAGGCGTTGCCTTGCCAACAACTTATTCCGTATGTTAGCAGATTTTGTACTGTCGCGCCGTAAAATGTCTCAAGGATCTTCTTGTTTAATTTAAAACTGTTGAGTTTGTATAGAAAAAAGAGTCGCTGGGCTGTTTTCTTTGTCAGAGTTCCAAGGTGGTCTTCCCATGAAAGCTTGTTGTTGATGATAATGCCTAGATATTTATATGCCTTTACTTGTTCTATAGATGTAGTGTTTATTTGCAGTTCACGTATAGTTTGTTTTTTCTTTATAACTTTATAAAAAAAAGCAGAAGTAAGAAAAGTGACTATTGATTTGCTATTCACTTCTGGAAATCTACCTTAATGACGTAATTGAAACAGACACACACACACACACAGCCCTGACACACACACAACCCTGACACACACACAGCCGTGATCATCACCATTTCCATTAGCTTTACAGTTGAACGCACTAATGGAAGCTAATGCAAAGGTATTTTTTTTTGTTGGTAAGTTCTATGTTTTGTTGTTGTTGTTTGTAATGGCATATGATCTGGCATGGCTAATAGTTTATTAAGTTAATTGAAGCAGATGGGGACGGTACAGTACAGGCATGACGTGACCTTGCCAAGGACTTAGTTTGTTTCAGCGGACGATATCTAACGACAACAATTATGAAACGATTAAGGAATTTTAGTAAAATTTGTGTACGATTACATGTTTTTATCAAGGGCTAGTTGGCGTAGAAACTTAAGAGGTTTGATTGTACAGTAGAGGAAGTTCAATGGTAAGGCTGTTCAGATGCGTGTTTGTCGTCGCAGAGGTTTGTTAAGCAAGCCTTAAATAGGTTCAATAGTAAGGTTTTGTAGAGGTTCATTAGGCCAGTAATGTTCAGCTTCGTTATACAGGTATTGATGTTTAGGTACTGGCGATGTTTAGATACTGGCGATGTTTAGGTACTGGCGATGTTTAGGTACTGGCGATGTTTAGGTATTGGCGATGTTTTGGTATTGGAGGTGCCTTGGTATTGGCGAAGTTTAGGTATTGGCGATGTTTAGGTATTGGCGATGTTCACATATTGGCTATATTTTGGAATTGGAGATGTTTTTGTATTGGGGATGTTTTGGTATTGCAGATGTTTTGGTATAGCGGTGTTTTTGGTATTGGCCATGTTTAAATTTTGGCGATGTTTTGGTATTGGCGATGTTCCTTTGGAAGTGTTCTAACGTTACATTGTGATGTTGTGTTTCCATGTTGTTGTGCCAACAGCTAAGGAAGCAATAATAACAAAAAGAATTAGCTGAAAAAACAAACAAACAAACAAACCCAGCTTCCACTGAGATCTTTTAACTCTTTCTCTCCTAACTAACGATACCAGCGTTGATTCCACCAGAATGTGGTAAATAATTACGGAGAGAAAGAGTTAAGCAGCCGTTCTCTCCTCGTCAAGGCCGCACGATGTGCCATATGCCATTGACAACAATCTACAGATGTCGCCCTATTGTGTAACACAACACGAGAGCGTTTTCCGATTCAATGCTATTGGCTTTTTGTACACCTAGACTAAAGCCCAATTATTCCGAGGACAACGCGAGGACATGACGAAGATCATAATCAGGAAACACAACCGAGCAAGAAGATCCAAAGTTATCTCCCACTAAAGAAACTCTTTTGTTTTATTTTGTTTTTAAAAAACGATGACTGCGTGCCGTGGTACCAGGATGAAAGGCTAATGAAAATTGCATCGGGCGCCGTATGTCTGCGACACGCTGGGCTGAGCAGGAGGGCGTGGACTGAAGGGCCGGGGAGGGTAGGCCTACTTACTAGTACCCAAGATGGCGTGACTGTTAGTGATGACTGAACGCACGCGGGTAGCTTTACTCACTTCCAAATTAACTTTATGGCGTGCAACCCACGGTAAGGGGGGGGGGGGGGGAGAGGAGGCATGATAAAAAGAACAAAACACAATAATGAAGAGAAACATTGTCTTGCCATAATCGTGAGCCGTTACACTGAAACACGCTCACGGGATCTCGGAACATATTGCGTCCAGTTAATGAGTTTATAATTTGTACCTCCTCCGTCTGGCCAGTATATAATTACCATGAGTTTGAAAAACAAATTTCAGTGCCAGATGTTGAGCGAGGATCAAGTGAGCGCTCGTGCGTGTGAATATGAAAACGACTGCAGGCGTACTCACCTATTTATTTTGTTTTCTTTAGAGGGCACAGTTATACTTTTTTTTTTACCAATATCAATTGTTGGTATTTTCTTTTACCGCCTCCTGCCATTTTAGGGCCCATTTACTTTTCACACAAAATAGGACAAAAGTTACCATGTCCACATAAGAAAAAGGACACAAGTTACCATGTCCATAAAAGAAAAAGGACACAAGTTACCATGCCCATAAAAGAAAAAGGACACAAGTTACAATGCCCATAAAAGAAAAAGGACACAAGTTACCATGTCCACATAAGAAAAAGGACACAAGTTACCATGTCCACATAAGAAAAAGGGCACAAATTACCATGTCCATAAAAGAAAAAAGAACATAAGAACTACGTTCACAAGTTACCTTGTCCATAAAATAGGCCTAATTTACCATTTCATTTAGTACAAAACATTGGCGTATCAGAACCTC
Source organism: Biomphalaria glabrata (assembly GCF_947242115.1). Classification (NCBI taxonomy): domain Eukaryota; kingdom Metazoa; phylum Mollusca; class Gastropoda; family Planorbidae; genus Biomphalaria; species Biomphalaria glabrata. The sequence goes on from NC_074720.1 coordinate 9,079,952, forward strand.
GCGCCCCCCTTCCCTTTTTTTCTTCTATTCATCGCAGTGCCACTAACTTGCTGCAACGCTTTTAATGTAGGAACTCACGTATTTAAAATATTCAGATAAAACCCCACAATGTTTGTGACAAATAATACTGCCTTAAAAGAAAAAAATATTGAAACTCTCAATAATCTTACATGTGATATGTGAAACTCTGGTATACCAGAGCTAAATATACCAAAAAAAAAAGGCTAGATACAAAGTGATTTAAAAAAAACAACAACATTAAAAGCATGTGTTTAGAACTAATGAATAGAGAGACAACAGGATGCAGCCAGTGGCAGAAATTCCATTCAGAGGTACTCAGGCGAACACGACAGAGCTCGATAGGTTTTAGACACATGCTCGTCCAGCAGAACTCCCCATTGGAAAGAAATGGAAATGTCCAAAAAAGCTCCTCTCTCCCTCACTGTTGCCGACAAATTACATTCAATTTGGGAATGCATTAGAGTTTTAAAAGTTTTTGCCTACGGAGAAGAGGAGGACGACTGCAGCGGAGAGGGGAGGACGACCGCAGCGGAGAGGGGAGGACGAGGACGTAACACGGATGGATAGAGATTTAAAATATAAATAAGCGCGGACCAGCGTCGACGCCATGACATGAGCCTGTTAGCAGACGAACAATGAGCGCAGATAGCCGGAAAATGCGGGAAAACAATCCCGAAAGTGTTTTCGGTTTTTATTTTATTTCGTTGTTTAGAAACATTGTTTTTAAATCGTTACGCTAAACCAGCCAATCCAATGACACTATGCTAGCAAATAAATTCTGCGGATCGTTGGGCAGATTTTAGGAACGAAAGGGAAGCAACTTCTTTCTTGAAATGTTTTAAAATTTTAGAGCAAATTAATTTAAAAAAAAATAGTATAACTGTAATTAATTGTATTGTTTGAAATTAAGGGAAATTAATTATTAAGTATTCACAGATACGGCTAAATATGTAGGGTTTCGTACCCTTACATAATTGAACACGTTATTTCTACTACACCCATTCTCGGATGAAGTTGAAACCTTTAAACAATTATGTATTGTACCTAACATAGCTACTTACCATCGTCCGATGAAATATTAGTGGTCAATTTGTCTGATATAAAATAATGGAAGTAGCTCCTACATTATTGAGAGACATAGTTGTAAGTGAGGAGTTCTTTCCCTTAGATACTTTTGTTTACGTTTTTTTTTTGTACATGTTTTGTTTGTTTGTATAACAAGATGAACCAAAGAAATGAAGTCTCAGTTTTGAGCAAGCCAGACCAGCTTCTATGACACCAAATCATACCAACTACCATGAGTGTGTGTGTGTGGGGGGGAGGGTCCTTGTACTTCCCGGATCCTAAAAAACGAGAAAACAATTGGCACTCGGGAGGCAGAGGAGTGAGTCAGGAATAGGGGGGAGGAGAGTGGAGGTAATACAGATTTCTCGCATTATCCCCCCCTCCCTCTTTTTTTCATTTACCGTCGACTCCCTTGAGGACCAAGGACGAATCCAGCAAGACACCCCCCCCCCTCTCCCCACGACCAGTCTCAAACTATTAGGCAGCTGTAATACAACGAAATTTATTTATGTACAAAAACATTTTTTTTTATTAAAAAAAAAATTGAATTTAAGTGATAATATTTGTATAAATGCTAACAAAACATAACTAACAAAAATATTTACTATCAACGCTTTAATTATTCATTTTTTGAATGTCAAAATATAATCATATTTCTAAAAAAAAAACATCATGAGAACAGTTATATTTCTTTATTTACATTAATTTTAACAATAAAAAAAAATGAACACTTTTTTTTATCATGCTGTTTTAAGATTTCAATGAAATTTTCAAACGTTCAATCCCAGAAGTCAGAATTAATCAATTAGTTGCTATTCAAATTATCTGGAATTACTTTTGACTTGCATTTAGGGAATCAAACCCATCTGCTTCAGGGACAGCCCAGTAGGGATGCTGCCTTCGTTATCTTTAATTCATTTAGCCAAGATCGTAGGGAGGAGGGAGGAGTACAGTATGAACGACACCGAATCCCGCCCCCCTCCACAAGGGTTTCAGTCCACTTCTGTAGAGGCGCCACTTCATCAGCCAGACGTCCATGGGAGTCCCGATTGACAGTCAGAAGTACATTTGAAGAATGACCCCAGTCAATAAGAGATGCATCCCAAATTGCACTGCTCGGTCTCCTGATCTGTTAGGACGGAAGGACTTCTGTTGTCCTACAAACACCTTCCGGCCCGCCCCTATCTCGTACGATCTTCAGGACCCCCCTCCCCTTTGGCACAGACACACAAAAAAAAAGACAATTTCGAGGAAGTCACGAGGGCAATGTAAATTGTTGTGCGCCATTAGAAGCTATAAATAGTCAAGCAAAGCAACCAAAGGAATAACTTACAGCTTCTAGTGCCAACCAGTAAACAATCATTTCTAAGTAAACAATGGGCCCAACAAGATACGAGTAGGTCACAAAACCTCCTCTTAGAGACATAAATACAACGTTTGTACAAATAAATAGAAGATACAGCGTTTGTACAGATAGACAGAAGATAGAAAAGTCTGTACAGATAGACAGAAGATACAAAAGTCTGTACAGAAGAAAATACAACGAGGTCAATACAAGAAAGATACATTTAATACGATGTAACATCAAGAGAGCTGTCTGCAAATACAAGCATGTATCGGACAATCAAAAGCCTGCATATCTACATATCAAGTCAAAAATCACGGCCAGCGAGAAATAGGCGAGGGCTTAAAAGAAGCGAAGGAAAAAGAAATAAAAAAAAAATGAAACAAAAGAAAGAGAGAGAGAGAGAGAAAGAGAGAGAAAGAGAGAGAGCTGCTATGCAAAAGATGAAATTTAAAAACAAAATCGATCGATACATCTCCTTTCTGCCAGCAGCAAGATGCGTGCATAGCGAAGCTCTATCCTTTCAACATAGCTTTTGAGCATGTTACAACAAAACAATGGAAGAGTATTGCATTTAAAACCCAAACACACGGTGGTGCTCATAACAACCATATCTACTGTATAGAACATACGTTGTAAGGCTTGTTTCAAATGGGGTCCACTTTGACAGACGTTCCGCTATTTATTATTCAGAAACATTTCAACTCCCGTAAAATACGATACAAAAAAAACTACATTTGTTACAAGAAGGAGAGCCTATTTGCCTTCGCTAATTGCTCTTTGGCGAGGAGCTAATCGATTAACTTCAAAAAAAAAAAAAAAAAAAGAATATCAAAACATTAACAAGAAGGGCATATTCTATAAATAGTCTCTCTAATATTTGAACGACTCAGAGATTTGGTGACAACACAATAATACCTGCTAGCATACAAATATTTGTATAGAAGAAACAAAAGATTTAATGATATGAATGGAACATTTACATGTTTGCTACTCCGCGCTGCAGCCGTGAAATAAACTTAAACCTTATGTGAACATCTATTCACCGCCGAATCTTTCACCCCTTATAAAACAAATCTGCCTGATATGTAAGCTCTTACGAAAGGTCGGTTCGATGGTCAGGAGTTCGAATCCTGCATGCTTTTACCCGTGCCGTTCAGGACGTTTAGACCAGGACGTCTTATTTCTGGAGGAACGTCAAATACTTCAAGACGTTTTATGAAAATGTTTTTTTTTATTTCTATTACTTCTCTCTCTCTCTCTCCTTCCCTTTTCTGTTTCTCTCTCCTCTCTATCTCTCTCACAGCTCTCTTTATCTTTCGTGCACCGTATAATGGAGTGGGTGCACCAAAACCTCATCGCCAACAAATTGGATGCCCCAATTCAGACTCACTTTATCTGTTCAAGCAATATTTGTTTCCCTTCTTACCCCCCCCCCCCAATCCTCTTCTTTCCTTCTTAGTTTTAATCACAGCAAGAAACAAGTTTGTTGCATCCCCCCCTCCCCACATCCACCGTAATTTTTTTTCTCTCTCGTCCGTACCTCATTTGTGATGATTAGTCTAACAGTAAACACGTTTAGATAGTTCCCCGCCACATCAGCCCTCCACCCAAAGCTCGTGTCTCCAATCCCTGCCATGAAGGATATAAAAAAAAAGCAAACTAATTTGTTCCATGTTTGACTCGCTACGACTTTTTAATGAGCAAGAGTTTGACTTTTTAAAATAACCGTTGCGCAAACATGAGCTCGAGGTGATGGAGCGTGGAGACACGAGGGAAGAATAATTCCCAGATGAACTGCATCGCCAGAGGCCTCACCACATGGCGGCTGAAGGAAGGCGCCTTATCTTGAACATGTGCTTTCATAGTCAAAATATACAAGAAATCAGGGAACAAGCATGTTAAGAAAGTTTATAAACCAGAGAAACTCTTCAGGGAGAAAATAACGGATTGAAGTATGGGGAAAAACCTAACAGTTACACTCGACATCACCAGAACATTCCTTAACGGACACTGTTAAAGGGAGACTACAATAATTCTGTTCCTCTTTAATGAGACCCGACCCTGGCAGTGCCAGAGAATGGATACTGGTTCGTTTGTAACAAAATAATAATAACAGAGGGGATAATGACAATTGATCTCACGGACACATTCGAAGCCCTAAACTTTCCTAAAGGATCCCAATTACCTGTCTAAGGACAGTACTGCTGCAGACTTGCCACAAAATCAGAAATATTCTCAGTGGACACTGTTGACTATAATGAAATTTTGTTTCCCCTCAACCCCCATACGAAGATCGAGGCATTGCCAGAGATTGAGAATAATTCATTTCCAGTATAATTATACAATTATTGGTCTTTTTGTGGTTGGGGCAGGGTGAAAGGTTACGTTTTGTTTTAAACACACACACAAGAATATAAACGCTAAGAAAGAGTTGCACTCCTTCAATGGTACAACTGTTAACGCCCTAGTAGATTTTAAACGATAATCCTCTCCCACCCCCCATTCTCAATTTTTTTTGTCAGCAAAGGCAGTTGTACTTTTCGAAGCGTCACTTTAATGACAAGCACGTCACATCTCATTAGCTGAAACCTACGACGTCACAGAATTGTGATGACGCGTAGATACAGCCCTGACACGCGCAGGCGCGATAAGTTTCTGAAAGACATGGCCGCCGCTTGGATGGAGCAATGCCAGAAATCACGCAGTGATAAAAGCTTGATGGGCTAGCAGAATTGTAAAGGAGGAGAGAGAAATATCTAAACTAACATGGAACAAAGAAAAAGAATAACATTTATCTGTTTTCTATTTTGTTAACTCAAAAATCAAAGAAATGTCTGCCGAAAATCGCAGAAAAAAAAAAGAGGGGAAAATTTGTTTTTCTTGGTTACCTCAAAAGTCCAAGAAATGATTGCCAGAATTCGCAAATATATTTATTTGTCGAGTAATTTCCATTACTGCTCGATTCTTGCACTTCATCGCACCTTGCAACTGATCGTCTACTAAATTACCTGCGACGCATTCGCAGTGGAAAAAAAAACCTCACCGTAATGTTTATGTAAAATTAAAAGTACTACGAAAAAGAAGCATAAGAATTGAACATTTAAATGTTTGTCTTGTTACATCGAGTCGATTCTAGAATCGAATTTACAATGAGAACACGCGCATACCACACACAATGACAAAGAGAGAACGCCCCCCCCCCCAGACGATGACAGAGAGAACGCCCCCCAGAACGATGACAGAGAGAGAATGCCCCCAACATGAAGACAGATAGAATGCCCACGAACACGATGACTGAGAGAAAACGCCCCCCCCCCAATACGAAGACAGAGAGAACGCCCCCCAACATGAAGACAGAGAGAACGCCCCCCAACATGAAGACAGAGAGAACGCCCCCCCAACACGAAGATGGCAAATGAAAAGTTATATTCCGTAACCCTGGCATTCCCTCACACAATTGACTTTTAAGTCAACACGAAGCTCGAGCTTCCAATCGAGAGGGAAAAAATATATATACGTGATGGAGCAAGAAATAATTTCTATCATTCTAACCCCCAAAGATTGACTTCTCTGCGAAGAAAGGTCATGGCAGAGGTGTCTGAAGGACATAATACAAAGCAGAGGTAAACACAGAAAATTGCAAAGAGAAAAAAAAACGACACACTTGCACAATTGTGTTATCAATTATGTTCTCTTTGTTTCCAAATGCATGTCACAGAATCCCAGCCCTCGCATTCAGTCTCGGTGTCTCACCCTCTCGACATTTCCGTTTGCTCGTTTCGACAGCTCTTATTTTTCCAAAGACGTCTTTATTTCGCTCGTGACGTCTCTGTCTAAATTTAGCCACCAAACACCTACAATTTTGGAGCCATCACTCTTCGGCGGTAGGCCGAGGGTTTGTTCCACTTGATCACCACAAGTAGCTATTATCTGGCGAGCAGCGACACACTGTTAGACAGCAGAGGGGAATAGAATAGAGATCTATGAACATTTGCACATAAACATTTGCACCTAAAAACACACGCACACAGGGAAGGGAAATACAGCATTTAATCCAAGCCAACATTACCTCAAAATGTACAAGTCAAGGTTGAAATGACGAGCCTGTATGGCAGTGTTCCTCAAACTGTATTCCCCGGACCCTAGTGCTACGCGAGACATAAATAGGTGCAAAGTGTTCCGCTAACCTCTAAATAATCAGAATGTGCGACGTGTTGCGTTAAGGAAAAGGTTTGAGAAGCACTGCTGTTGAGAATTGCCATTGTATTTCGAAGCCTTACTTCGAGGGTCGTGCCTATTTTATAGGCAATATTTATCAAATAGTTGCACATGGAAATAGGAAAAAAAAGTTTTCTAACTTTTTGATGCGAATTTTAAGACGCCCGTGAGGGGAGGCAACCATAACGTAACGAAAACGCCCCCCTTTTGAAGTGAACTATGTGACCCCCCCCCCCAGTCAATAACTTTATCCATCAGTTTTTATGTTTTCCCCATCCGCTGGTGAAACTAGAAGGGAAAATGAGTAGAGAATTGTAAAATGGGGAAAACCCGCAGGCACAATGGCAATGAAGGTAGTAGTCATAAAAAAAAATTAACAATAAATGTTGCATTGCAATTTGATATCTAACTGTGTCTGTGTATGAGAGAGAGAAAGAGAGAGAGAGAGCGTGTGTCAGTGGGTGTGTTAGAATATATATAAATAAATAAATAAATATATTGTTATAAACACATTGTTTTGACGTTTCGGTTTGGGCAAAAAAAGAAATCGGACCGGCAACTCGACACTAATGACTTCTGGACCAGTAGTTCGTCACTAACGACCTTTTTACAGGAATGTCCCATCCAGAGATGTGAAATAATTAAATACACCCGTCCTGTGTTGTCACCTTTCTGTGACGTTGGGCAGACGCCACGATGGCGAAAGTCACATGACGAAGCGTGAAACGTTAAAACGTTACAAACAGTTGATACAAATGATTTGGAGAGGGGGGGGGGGGGTGTTGGTACGCTGGGGGAAAAAAAAGGGCGGCCACTGCGACTGACCCCTTGCGTGACAAGCTGGCGATCTTTAAGTTTTATGGAGGACGTCGTTATGAAACTCTAGCCAAAGAGAGGAAGGAAACAAGAGGTGGAAATACGATCCAAGAGATGGGGGGGGGGGGCACGAAACAAGTGGTGTGGATAGGTGGCTGTTCGAATCTCTTTCAAACCTAACTCTGAAACAATTACCTTCAGAGCTGTTAACATACACCATCTAGAAAATGTTTCAGAATATTTTCATGGACAATTTTCACGACAAAATACAGGCATAACTTTGGAATTAAAAAAAAAGTGTCATGGACAATTTTCACGACAAAATACAGGCATAACTTTGGAATTAAAAAAAAAAATAAGGAAGTTGAATGCTTATAAAATTGATTTCAGTACAAAAAAGGGTGATGAGGGCTAAGTTTAAAATTGTATGACTGCTATAGAATAGCATATGGAGGGGATGATAATGACGCATAACTAAAATTATAATGGACACATTCATGTCACAGAGTGGACAAATGACATTGAATTGGAAAATAGAAATTAGAAGCAGTGGATAAAACGAGATTAAGCGATTTCAAGTATAACGACATTGCATGGTACACAATAGTTTAAAGTAGGTGATCAATGTACACAATGGTTTGAAATAGGTAATCAAGGTACTTAATGGTTCGAAGTAAGTAATCAAGGTACACAATGGTTCGAAGTAGGTAATAAAGGTACACAATGGTTTAAAATAGGTAATCAAGGTACACAATGGTTCTAAGTACGTAATCAAGGTACACAATGGTTCGAAGTACGTAATCACGGTACATAACGGTTCGAAGTACGTAATCAAAGTACACAATGGTTCGAAGTACGTAATCACGGTACATAACGGTTCGAAGTACGTAATCAAGGTACACAATAGTTCCAAGGAGGTAATCAATGTACACAATGGTTTGAAATAGGTAATCAAGGTACGCAATGGTTCGAGGTAGGTAAGCAAGGTATATACAATGGTTCGAAATAGGTAACCACACACTTTTCTTCCTCGCAGAAGCTAAGTGAAGCTAATTGATGGGGAAGCCATCATTAACTTGGATCTAGCAGCTCCACGACAAGTACATCCCTAGCACTGCACCCGAGCTATGGTGGCTACAGTAATGACTTCGCTCGCCAGGAGCTCAGAATAAGATGCCGGGCCGATGTTATCTTTCACCGAGGCAGCGCCCCGAGGACCGAATCCCACACGCGCGCGCACGCAAATATATCTATACAAAACATAGGTACACACACGGGCTACTAGCTGGTGTCGAGGGGGTCAAATAACCACGGGCGCTCGTGTTTTGAGAGGGGCGGAGGTGCCTTACGTGCACAATAAACTTGTATGGGAGAAACCCAAATAAACAATGCCAAGGTAGACAACTTAGGTGAGGCAAAAAAAAAAAGACAGACGGCAATTTTTTCTCCCTTGTTTTAAAATTTCGCTAGCAATGAATTATCAACAGGTTTCCGATACAGAATTGCAAGAGAAACAAAATGACTGGTTTCTTTGTGTTATAAATCGATAACCTAAAACATGTATGGTGTATGTTTGTTAGCTAAACGGGAAGAACATAATGAATATATTAATATAGCCCTTTTATTCCATTATATAAAATACAGAAATTTGTACCTAAAGTTGCAGATGTGTGTGTGTGTGTGGGGGGGGGGAGTCCTTTATTTTGTAAGGTAACTATGCATACAACAGTTCGACGTGTATATTTTATCAGATGTCCTAGTTGATCCTGCAAGACCAAGCTGTCGTGTGAATAAACAGTTCATTCAGTATAGTCTAAGGCTAACTAATTGTCTGTTAGTACAATTAAAACTGCCTTGGGGCTGGAAACCTTATTTACAACACTTGCAAACGCAAAACAACAACAAAAACAAACAACATTTGTTGCGTTTAGGTTATCTACTTCAAGAAGTAACAGCAATTTTTTTTTTCATTTTTTTTATCAATTCGACTCTCCAGCCTCTCCTATACGCTCCATATGTGCTCTCCCAGAGCGGCCTCTAGTTGTGGTGTCCTCTCCCACAGCAAGTCCCTCCAAACCCAGCTAAAATATTGAATAGTTTCCGCTGATGGGACGATCCGTTCCATCCGGCCCGTTTTGTTCGGCAATCTCCGGGGACCGAGAACGAGGCTTTGTGTGCGCTAAACTAGGGCGTGCGTGGGGAGGGGAAGCCGAATGGAAGTATAAACACACGCGCAGAGACAAACACATGCACAAACTCAAACACAAAGCATGCAAAGACACTTGAGAATTTTCTAAAACATTAATTGTTGGATTATTCCAAAAAAAAAAATAAAGCAAAATATGCGTGCAGACAATTCACACGAGGGACTGCAGAAAACTATTCCAAATAAACATGTGTTTGAGCTCACAGCATGAAATAATTAAATCGTCGCCAATACAGAAAACGTTTCTTAGTTATAAGACCTAGTGGTCAAGTATCGTAATTGTCTTCAATGAAAAAGACAATTACTTGTCTACACAGTTAAAGAGTTTAAAAAAGTTACATCTGGAAAAAAAGCAGACCAAACCATTTCGTCCCAGGTCAGCTGTGCGATATCCTTTAAGACAATATATATACATTTTACTGAAAAGATATTTTTTTTTATTTGTTGAAAATGTACGGGGCTGTTTCTTGTACGCCAAGTCTATACTATACTCTCCATTCATTAAGTTTAACATTCGAAGGGAAAATGTCCTCAACCTCAAGGACATGTATATAAGGAATATAACTTTAATTATGGGGAAAAGAACAATGACAACTTATAATACAAACATCTTTTTACATTGTGATGTTGTTGTTGTTTTTTTGGAGTGAATTTGGAGCGTTTCATTTGGACTAATTATATTGATGAGACGTTAAACGAATGGAAATGCTGCTAAGATAATCTAACAAAGCTCGACCAAAGGATTAGATCTAACAGTCTATCAAGAATAAAATACTAGGCATTACTGGATAACATTTCCATTGCCACTGACTCAATGCCCTCGCAATGGGAGCTTAACAAAAACAATGCCCTATGTTCAATTCATGAGTCACTATTGATAATAGCGAAAAATGCGGCATTCCACGCATGCACGCAAAGGGATCTCTGTTATCTGCCCTCTTTCATTATTGACCTAGGGAGAGGGGGACGAGAGAAAAAAAAAAGGGGGGGGGGGAGACAATCGCTCTGCACCTCAATTCTGGATCACCAGTTTCGTACTTCTGGAAAGTTCTAGTGCCACAAAACAGGTCGTTGCATTCAAAAGGTAAAAAAAAAAAGATATTCGAATCTGTCTTTAATAATCTCAGTGAATGAACTCCGCGGCTCCTCGGTTGAATAGAGCCCTCGCGCTAAGCTCGCCAACACTATGACAAGTCTCTGACATCTTGATATCCTCTATTCATTGGCAATGTCCGACTCAAGCCTCTGGCATTCCTGACATGTCCCTGGGGAGGATTTTCAAGTTACTCACTCTTATGGCTCGCGTCTTATCCTCCAGTGAGACATATTACACTCGAGTTATGGCTAAGCTTACATAAGGCGCTTTGAGGGGAGGGGGAACAAAAAGAACATAAGGCACATATAGAGAGGAGAGGGGTAACAAAAAGAACATAAGGCACATATAGAGAGGAGAGGGGTAACAAAAAGAACAGAAGGCACATATAGAGAGGAGAGGGGTAACAAAAAGAACAGAAGGCACATATAGAGAGGAGAGGGGTAACAAAAAGAACAGAAGGCACATATAGAGAGGAGAGGGGTAACAAAAAGAACAGAAGGCACATATAGAGATGGGAGGGGTAACAAAAAGAACAGAAGGCACATATAGAGAGGAGAGGGGTAACAAAAAGAACAGAAGGCACATATAGAGAGGAGAGGGGTAACAAAAAGAACAGAAGGCACATATAGAGAGGGGAGGGGTAACAAAAAGAACAGAAGGCACATATAGAGAGGAGAGGGGTAACAAAAAGAACAGAAGGCACATATAAAGAGACGAAACTAACGTATAAAAACTAAGAAAATTGCCTTGTGCTATATTTAGACTCGTTGAACGAACTGCGAACATGTAACTATTCGAACAGTTTACTTTTGAACGACATTACATTGCAAGTAGTATTAAAGAAAATAAAAGATTTTTTTAACATATCTAATTCAAAAGGCAAAAAATATCAGTAAACTAAATTAGTTACAATTCATTATGTTTCTCATAAATAAGCTTCGATCCTGATAGTGCAGAAGAATGACTGTTAGTTCACTGTCTATAATTATAAAAATAATAATGTATGGAACAAGCTAAGAATGGTTAAAAGCGAGAGTCGTCGATCGAATTGAGTAAGAACTAGTAAGAACTAGACTTCACTCATTTTTTTTTGTATAGGCGTACCGATTTCTGAATGCGAGAAGCATGTTATTGAAATGGTACTAGTATGCACTTCTGTTGATGTAACGCGCCTTCGTTTATCCATGCTGCTTAACAAATAGTGGCGACTACGCACCATCCATCATTAAGTCTGTCGATATTTACTGAACACAATAAGACAAGATTATTTTATTGATGAGAAATTAAAAACTAAAAAATTTTGGTTTGGCTACAAAATGGTTTTGTTGAAACAAGCAGCAACTTGCCCAAGAGACAGCACAGGACAAAGGGATGTGGTCGCTCGGACCCTGTACCTCCCCCCCCCCACCTCTTTAGTTGATGACAGCAATGGCACATTTGAAAGAAGCCAAAGAAAGACACATCGCTTTTCAAAGATCTGTTCACTTTTGGTGCCATCGTTTTTGGAAACTGGGACAGACCAGAGTTTCAAAACAGGGGAGAGAAGTGGAGAGACGGACAAAAATAGGTCATGACTTTGATAAAAATGCAAATGATTGATTACAGTTCAAACTGAAAGAGAAAAACAAAATCGCTGAACTTAAACACTGAAACGGGGGGGGGGGGAGATCTGAATAATTCAAAATATTATGGGATGCATGACAACGTAGTCGTTGACTGTCACTTTCCAGGGGTTCGATTGAGATGTAGTTATATAATAAATGAAAATCTAAATTTCCACGTAGACATCGAGTCTACAGAGTTGTCTATTAAAAGGAGCCTAGTCTTTGAAAACAAGTTGAGCTCCTGTTTCATTGTAACCCAAAACTAAAATTCCAACACGACAGCTGGGAAGCTGATTTGATGGAGAGAAAAAGAAAGAGGGGGGGGGGGGGAGATAATGGAATTACATCACCCTCGAAGCCAGCCATCCCTCGTCATGGCCTCGAACAGAAGGGTCGCCATAACAAGGCCTTTCATAAAACCTTAGTGTCGTTCATTTGAGAATGATGGGGGAGAAAAGGCGGGAAAATGAGAAAAGAATCAGCAGACGACGGGAGAAAGAACAAGCCGGCCAGGTCATCATCTCTCTGCACATTCAGGGGAAATGATAATGGACTCCAAGCAGACGTAGACACCGAAAAAGTGCAACATACAAGTTATTGCTTTTAGAGGTTACATCAACTGTATGGATATCAACAGAAGTACCGAAATAGCTTAATTTTGTATCGACCATGCATGACTAGATTCACCTAGGGACACGCGTAGGATGTAATCGTCTTGTTCGAAGTAACGTCTGTATTTTATAAGATAAGATAAATGGAGAAATATGGCGATGATGAACAAAGATCAGTGCCTTCAAATAAATGTCGATGACAATGACATAAAATATGTGAACAAATGACATATTATTGCGCATATTATGGAACATTACAATACATTGACACACGCCAGATATTGAGATCATTATATATATATATGGCCCCATAACAATCAGGTCCGACAACTCCTAAAATGTTCTGTTGATGAAGACAATAAAAGCCAATACAAAAGATAAACGTCAAACTGATTGGATACTCTCCCCTTTCTTGTATTTGTTCCACGGGCGAAACAGGACATGACACTCAGAATGTATATATTAGAATTAGCCATTCAGTGTTGTTGTTACAATGTAATTGTATATCTAATGGATTTATATAATACTATTGAGTAAATTTTCCTTTCAGACCTTGCGATCTATAGGGTAGATGATGTAAAAGTTAAGTTTCTTTCGCTCAAGGTTAACGAGGATGTCTTGTTGCCAGCACAACGACCAACCGCCTTTACTTTTCCCAAACTCATGTCAGGTATCCATTAGAGCTGGGTGGACTTGGAGACTCAAGGTCCCGGAATTAAAAATCCTAGACTTAACCAGCATTCGAGCCCGGGACTCCCGGTTCGGAAGCCAAGCGCTTTACTGCTCAGATAACGTCTGTAACTCTAAATACGACCATTTATAAAGATGAATCCTACTAATATTAAAGCCCTGGCAGATACTTCGGTTACCTCGGTAACGACGGACCAAAACTTTTTAGCCTGTACGTTTTTGTTTTTAAAGAATAATGGCATTGACACAAATGCAGCGTGACCTTGAACGCCTTTGAAAAATCTTTTTTTTTCCTCTTTATAAGAAAAAGACAAAGAAGGAAATAAGAAAAGAAAAAAAAATTAAAGAAGTGAAAGAGAGCTGTAAAACGAGAGAACAAAATGGAGGAATAAAAATGCGAAAGCAATTGACGACTGGCGAGGGAGGTTCGACTGAGGGGCAGCGGGGGGCTGAGAGATACATTTGAATAAATGATTGGCGGGAAAGACGGTTGGGGAGGTGCAAAATGTCACACGTCGGATGTGATTTCCAGACGTTGGGGCAAGCAGACGCTAGAAGCACGGGCTGGACTTTTGGTGAATATGTTTTATGTCACGTTGGTACGCTGGACAGTAAGGTCCAAAATGTTGTTTCCCGCGAGCGACCGCATGCCATTAGCAGACGAGACGTTACCGGACACGCCTCGTTTCAGTTTAGTGCCAAATATCTGACACCGTTAATTAAAGACCATTTATTTAAAGCCGGTTTCTTGGTGCCGTTAGACACTGGCCAGATCTGCGGTTTGAAGGAGACAAATTTAATATTTCAAAACTGGGCGCATTTCCCAAACACAAATTAAGAATGCGAGAAGCAAAAGTGCACGCAGACACACACACACACATACACTATGTTAAGGAGTCCTGCCGATGTGACGTCTTTGCTATTGGTCTTTTCTTGGTTTAAAATGTAACCGCGGATTAGTTTTGTATGTTATGAATGAAAACGCAAGAAAAAAACCAACTCGCTCCATTATGGGATAGCACTGCACACAGTGAAAATCGGAACAATATATGATCTACTATTACAAATTGTGTTTTGTGTCTGTGGCTACCAGATATATGATCTACTATTACAAATTGTGTTTTGTGTCTGTGGCTACCAGATATATGATCTACTATTACAAATTGTGTTTTGTGTCTGTGGCTACCAGATATATGATCTACTATTACAAATTGTGTTTTGTGTCTGTGGCTACCAGATATATGATCTACTATTACAAATTGTGTTTTGTGTCTGTGGCTACCAGACTTCTAAGATGTTTCGGTGTTTGTATTTGCAAGTTAACACAAGATTGCCAATTTGTTTATGATTATACGCGGATGAGGACTACGTTGGGTAATAAAACCCAAAATAGCAATCTCACCCACTGTCGTAAACCAGAAGTCTGACTTGTTTATGGTCGGCAGGACGACTAGAAAACACAAAGAGGGTGCTGGGTGGCGTACACAAATCACAAACATTCAGGCCCTTGAAAACCTACTCAAACTTACGTCTCTATCCCCCCCACGACCTATTCCTCGTTGCTTCCTTCAAGACGCGAGTCGCGACAAGTGAAGAGTGGCAGACCATTGTATCGACCACCAAATCGCTCGCTTCCTCTTTAGTAGTCCCGGAATCCACCCAGTACCTCATTTTCTCCACTCCTCACCAAACAGCTATCAACTACACTCTTTTTTTTTTCTTTTCTTCTTCATCGTCTTTTGCCTCCTTCTGTCTATGCTCATCTTGCCCCCGATGTAGGGCGCAAATGACTACTCATAAAATTACTGGTCTAAATCGGGCAACGCATCTCCACGACCTCCCTATTGCCCCCCCACCCACCCCACGTCTTTATCATAGAAACATTCATTATGCCCCACACGTGCCTAGTCTGTGCGGTGTCTGTTCTTACCCAGATAATCCGATGAGTCTCGCCTCTGACCACTACCCCTCTCCCTCGCCATGTCCTCCCGTCACAGATAATCTTTTTTACACCAAACATTACAGATATGTATACGTATATAGGTATCTGTGTGGCAAGAAGAAAATAAAACGGATCTGGGATCATTTGTGTAGTTCAGTGTTTCCCAAGCTTTTTCTCCGACGGAACACTTCGCATATTATGAATATTTAGCGGAACACTTTGCTTATTTTTTTAGATTAGTTCACATGGTGGTCTAAGAGTTAATTATTCCAGCAGTTCGCGGAACACCTATTCAGGCCTCGCGGAACACCTATTCAGGCCTCGCGGAACACTAGGGTTCTGCGGAACACAGTTTGGGAAACACTGGTGCAGCTATTACTAAATTTGCCTAACACCCGTTAGTGTAGTTGTCTAAGACATTGAATCTAGACGTTTATAAGAAACCACGATTGTGCTCAATCTTAACCAATGAGAGGCGCTAATCAGAACTTCTTTAATCATGTGACCAAAAAAAAAAAGCAATATGGCAAGAAAGCAGAAGACCAAGAATCTACGTCAGGAGCGGGAAGACAGCACAGGGACGTCTCACGTGACCGGAAATAATGAAACCGAATTATGGATTAACTCGAGATGCATAATGAATGAATGTATTTTCCTTTTTCGTTTCGGTTTGATCTGGGCCGAGAGATGCTAGCGAGGGGGGCACACAAAAGTTGTGGGTACGACCGTATGCGGTGAGCTAATTGATTTGTGTCTTTTTCCCTCTGATCTCCTGGAATGACTTGCATCGACCGTGTTAAGTTTAAGTTGCGCATGCGTGCACATGTGACATACACAGCGACATTTTATACAAAGGTGACATTATTAAGTCTTCAAAGTCGGGGTGAAGGGGAGGATGAAATGTCACTGGAAGGGAAATTAAGTGTGATTTTAAAATAGGAAGAACATTTAGCACAAATAATAATTTGTCATTTAAATAGCTGTTCATATTTTTTTTTCTTTTCAAATAAACAATATGTTGGCAAGGATAGAAACTCCGAACAATCAGCTATATTAAGAAAGGTTTGGAAATAAATGTAGAAAAAAAAAAAGCATTATTGCCAAAGCGAAAAAACACATTATGTTGTTAGAAATTCCTAAAACATTTTTGTATCATATAACAGCGGTTCTCAACCTTTTAAGCTCGGCGACCCCTTTTACAATCCCCCATTCTGCCGCGACCCTTCCCCCCCCCAACCCCACACATAAACAGCAATAGAAAAATAGACAATAACAATCCATATTTTCGATGGTCTTAGGCGACCCCTGGCAAGGGGGTCGCGACCCACAGGATGAGAGCCCCTGATATACCACATTATATGTAATGCAACGCTATAAACTAAAACATGTGATTTCAACACGGAGGACAATAGCAAAATCTTGGCTCAAAGCAATCGCGATTTCCGAACGACATGGATTAAACACCAAAACATTCAGTCCAGTCTCTGTACGGTGTAACAACACACCTAGTTCTTTGTTCTGAACACAAAATAATGGCGTCTGATCTATATTTCTATTTCAGGAAACTTCAGAAAAATGGCAGCCTAAATAATGTAATCAATGTTTGCGCGTTCAATATTTTTAAAATACATTGGAGTTGGAGGGGGGGGGAATAGTATTTTTTTTTAATATCCTTTATAGACGTATACCACTGATTCTACCTTATCGTATGAAATACAGACGTTACTTCAAAAAGAAGATGATTACGTCCTACGCGTGTTCCTAGACATGAATATATGTTTCTTTAAAGGTCAAAGCGCCCTACATTAAGAGGTTAAAATACTTTAAGAACAAGATATTTAACGCTTTCGCCAAGGGAGGAGTACCCCCTTTAACAATACCAACACTGGTTGCATTAGTTCTCCTCCCTCCTCGTGCTAACTCAACAAGCCGTAGTGGGAGAGAGAGGGGGGGGGAGGCGGGAATCGACGATAGAATTCCTTTCCTCAAACTACTTACAGGTTGCCGGAGTGACAGATCAAGAAGTGCTCCATCATTAAATATAGACACACTCGGCGGATGATGCCAGCATTCACGACCTCGCCAGCAGGTTCAATATTTGATTATCCTAACTCCACTCGCTCCGACCTCCACCCCACAGCCAATGTTAGATCAATCCTTTCGAAGCATCCTATCGCCATTTTTTTTTTTAAATAAAACGTTTAGGTTTGTTTTTTAATTCTTCAAAAAGAAAGATAAAAGAAAAAAAAATTACAGATTTAAATGCAAATGGTAAAGGCTTTAAAAAAATATTTGAACGTCAAATAGACGAAGCTGAAATCTAGCTGATATGCTGATCTGCAAATGTGAACAGTAAATTGCGAATGTTGAGATGTGCGCAGCCCTGGCGCGAAATTCAATGCCTGCATTGTGCCCGACTACAAAGTGCCTATGTATGCTGAGTGTGTTAGACGCTGTTTATATTGATATATATGGGTGGGCTTGTTACGGCCGAGCTCTGGCAAACTAGAATCACACAAATTCTATTCAAGATATAATCAAGACATGAAGTCTCAACGCCAGTTTTGGGAAATGTAAAAGCACATTTTCGTGTACTCTTTTTTTTTGTTTTGTTTTTTAAATAATTTTTTATAAACTTTTCGATATATACCTGACATTAAAGTAAAAAAAAAAGTTAAAAGTTCCCTTTCGGACCTGACAGTCGGGGTCAAGTAAGGCCATTGGTTGTTGTGCTGGCCATATACACCCTCGTTAGCCGTGGGCCACAGAAACAGATGACCTTTACATCATTAGCCCTATTGATCGCAAGGTCTGAAGGGGGAAATGACTTTCAATTTATCACCAATTTCATAGACTTAACCAACTTATGATGCATTCTAGCTCAATAATTGATATACATTCAGGTTATTCTACAGTATTCATTATATATGACATTGCATTCCTTATTTATGTGGAAATACACCCTCCCTAATACAAGGCTTGAAGACATCCTAAACGATACGCCTCTGATAATGTTCAGCATTACACATTGTGAACAGAATCTGGGTTTCATAAGTTCTTTTTCTGTTGTTTTTTTTAACCCATTGCTGTCTAACGTAATAATTTACCACACTTCTTTTTAACCCATTGCCGTCTATCTTATTTGTATTAATTAATTTGTCCCCTATTTCTATCCCTCACTTTCCCCCCCCCCCTCTCTTTCTAGTAATAACAATCTGTATAGGTGGTAAAAGTAGAAGAAAATAGTCGTGAAAAAAGAAATTCAGACAAAAATGGAGACAGACAGACAGAGTTGAAAAAAAAAACGTTTTGTATCAAGTTTAATCTCAAATAAAATTCAACAATAAGCTTTGAAAAAAAAAAAGGTGCAAAATTGTAAAATATAAAACGGGGCGACCATTTTGAATAAGCCTTAGTCTACAGGGCTCGCGACCCGCGCACTAGAAGACGTGTGTGTGTACTGACAAGCATTCGAGAGTCTTGGTGAATTGAAGTGGGTTCAAATACGAACGAGGCTTTCAGGAATGTAGATCTATAGCTCAATGCAGTAGGATACCTTTCATTCGGGAGGATTTAAAGAAATAGAACAGGGGGGGGGCAGGTAGACTGTCGGTACATCTTATAAAAAAAAAAAAAGGACACTATTTACTCGTGTCATGGACTACTAAGAATGTCTATAGGAAGATGGCGAGGGAGCCCGTTGCCAAATAGTGCGGCTTTAAACCTCGAAACTGAGAGCGAGGGTGCCAACAAAGTGAGGCGTACCTTTCAACAAACGATGCAAAGTCCCCTCCCCCTTCTCGACATGTCCTACACAGAAATCATTTGCGGTGAAGCAACGTGACCCGATTCGCACTCTCCTCATTCTGAGCTAGGACACAGACCTGAACATCAAAGCGCCTTGATCAAACAGAACTGCAACTAAATACAGTGAAGTTTTTCAAGTCTATTCCCCTTGTCACGACAAACACAGCGAAAGTCAATGTTTACTTATGAAATAAATTTGGCTTACCAAATTGATACGAGTGCCAGAGTTTACCATCTGGTATCGACTGTTGAGTGTATCCATTGATATCGAGTGTTTTAAGTTTACCCAGCCGGTATCGATGCTATCTACGAGCAAATACCGAGCTACAAGTGCGCTGATAAACAGAGCGCGGGAAAAAAAATTCTCTGGTGTTGTGAAAAAAAAAGACTAAAAAACAACACTCGCCACCGGTCAAGGAAAAAATTGTGCTGATATATAAGTGATAAATTGACAGCTCTTGTCATAGGCGGTTCTCAGATCAATGTAAAGTAATAGATGTGTAATGCAATAAAGAGAGAAGAGTAGCCAAAGTTCCCATGAGGTTCACCTATGTTCCAGTAACTAACATGCTTGTGGGCAAGGCAACGACAGATCATTCATGTCCTTCACCGCTTGCTTATGGAATTATGGCTAATATCATGGTCACTTCCTGGTCATAAACTCTCCAGTGGCTACACTAAATTTGCCAAACAATATATGGGCCACCCAACCCTGCCCTCCTTTTACTTTCATTATTTTACTTCGGTTCTTTCTTTCTGTGTTTCCATTTCGCTTGAGTCCCTTGGATCCAATCAGCCCTTAACAAAAAAAAAAAAAGCATGTTTCCTTATAGTCCTTGGTAACCATGTCACTGAGCGGAAGTGATCCAGGGGACAAGAGGGGGAACTCTACAATAAATCAAGAAATCACCCTCCGAGTCCCTCGAGCCGAACTTTTCTTCGACTAAAGCCTCGTGCTACAGCCGCAGAAGCCCATCAGAAATTTATGAGGGTCAATAGTGCTGGACACGATAGCCGAGGAGGGGAGGGAGAGTACGGGGGAGGAGAAAAAAATACAGAGAAGAAAGGAGAGAAAGAGAGAAACGGACATTAGGTTTGTATAAAGAACACCCTAGAGGGGCTACTGTTCCAGAAGGAAGAGGGAAAAAATGAGGTCATATTAACACGAGTGTCCAGGCCCTTGAAAGTGGACATTAAGAGACACCTCACGAGTGCTGCATGAAATAACTAACATTCGCGGGGGGTCGATATTTATTAAGAATATGAACTAAAACACGTGACACCAATAATAAAGCTTTAACTGTTCCAAAGTTCATTATTTTTTTCCATTAGAATCGGATGTAAACTAGCATCAGTGTAGTCCTTGGAAACGACTTATTATTCCCCACTCTAGCCCCTAGTAATAATCTAATAGTAACAAAAAAAGGTTAATGAGAAAAAGAAGACATTTAAAAAGACATTTAAAGTAATGCGAGTATAAATGGCGATTTTTATTAGCTATTATATTAACTTTCTCTCCGTAATTATTTACCACATTCTGGTGGAATCAACGTTGGTATCGTCAGTTAGGAGACAAAGAGTTAACAAAGGCGCAAAAAGAGAGTATAACAAAGTTATGCAAGCTAATGCAGACCTACTTCGCCTAATTTAATTCTCGAATTAGACAAGAGGCGACTTTTAATATACGAGATCTTTCGACTTTTAAAATCAAAACTACACACGATTTTGGCGGGAAAGGACGGCTTAGGCAAACCTAAGAATCTGATGACATCATGAAGCGCAACAGCTTCTTAGTTTGACTCAGAGATACTCGAGATTAAAAGTGACTACTTTATCTTTAAGTTTTGGGTAAACAGAAGAAGCGAAAACAGGAAGTGCGTCAGAGTGTTTTAACAAGCTGTGAGAAAGTGTGCAAATGTCTGCAGAACTCATCAACAGTCAGCAATAATGACTCGTGGGAGGGGGGGGGGGGTAAGGAGTGAGGACAGATCGAGTTCATTAAAATCTCTAGATAGACAAAAGCTAAACGTCTATTTTTAAACCAAAGAGCTGTAACTCTTGAACAGCCTAGTTTCTACTTTTGGAGTTATTTCCCCCCCCCAAGTCTTCCATGAAATTGAGCCTTGCGAAATTATAAACGTCATTATAAATTAACGTCATTATAAAGTGACGTCCTCGACGTAGAAGAAAGCGCCCAGTTCAGCTGTAGGCTGCCTTGTCACACGAGTAACTTGGATTTGGTAAACAGAAACCCTCGTCGACTCCTCACGGTTGCAAAATGCCCCAGTGTGCAGCCTAGTTCCAAAAGAAATCGACGTTCTAAATTGACAATGACGGATGGTAGTGTTCATAGAAAAGGGCGCTTTTTTAAATAAGGCATCAACAAAAAGAAAAGGTTGGAAAATGGGGGGGGGGCGCGCGAAACGAAAACAAGTTACCTCCGCGGAGACCATTTTCCGTCCTCCCTAGTTTTTCCACGTAGACAGGAGCACGTGAAATCGACACCCGCACGACGCCACACCGGTGTACGCTGGACAGGCGCCCCTACTCTCCCAACCTTTAGAACTCAGAAGAGACTCCCCGGTGTATATTCTGTGGACAAACCCACTTCTCGGGTTTTACTTCGTCCGGGAAAAAGGGGGGCGGGGGCGTAATCCAACCCACAAAGCTAGGAACCTTAAAAAGCTATAAAAAAAGGGGAGCGCGGTGCGCCCCTCAATGGTGCACCCCTCTCCAACCACAGCACGCTAACAAACAATTCGATAGGTGGCCGTGTTCTGAGAACAGGGTTAGGTTACCCCCTTCATAGCCTGGTACAACACACCGTAGACCCAACAGAGTGACCTATTGGTACAATGGGGTCATTAAGAAAGGCTGAACATTATAACCCAGAACACACGATATGATCTTTTTGAGCCATGTCGCCCATGATAAAACAGAAGCGGTCTTCATAATACAGACCTGGCCTTTGACTTAGATCAATAAGCAATAATTCTCTGGCATTTGTTTGTTGTTTGTTATACAAATAAAATAAACAAGTTATTATATTAATAAACATTAACCATAGGCATAACAGCTAACAGGGGAAGAACCCGAAACACAGTTCATTAGGTCCAAATTTTGTTATTTTTAGATCAATATGTTGTACTATTATTATTATTATTCCTGGTTTTTCTCCCATATACGGGTCTTATCATGACCGAGACACGATCAATGCGTTTCCCTTTTACAAAAGTCTACTGATGTTTTCCTATGATATGGCGAGTTTCCAGAGTTGGAGAATAGACTAGCACATAGGACATATAGTGATCAAATTCAAGGCTTAACAATGAGGCAAATCCCAACTCTTCTGAACCATCACGAAATGTTTGTATATTTAACAAACACAAAAATTAATTTTATATATGCAAAAGATTAATAACCAAAATTGAAACAACTTTTGGAAAACATGAATTGATTTACGTGTGCGTGTATCTAACGTTTCAAATATAGATAAGATACATACATTGTATCTTAGGGAATTCTAGTACAATACTAAGACGTGAAAGACGCAAGAGCAATTTATGAGGGTAAGTGAGAAGAGACAGAGAGACAAGACAGAAAGAGAGAGAAAGAGAGAGAGAGTTTAAGAGGGTTTGGAATTGTAAAACATGGATTGTGAGATGAAAATGAAACAAAACAAAAAAGTACGTAGGAAATGAAGACCTGAATAATTCATAATGCATCCTGGGATGTGAAGTATTTAGCACAGCGATCTGTCGCAACACGCAAGAAGCTATTTGATATTGTTCATTCTTTGGCCGCCGGGCACAACGTCATTTTAGATCAATACTATTTTTGTTCTAAGATTGAAAAAAAAAAAAAAAAAAACAACCTCGGACCATTTGTACGCGTCCTGCTGTGAACAAGTTAATGATAGTGCTTCATTTTTTATTTTGCTTTTTTAGGGACTAAAACAAATCTGAGGGTTGGGTTCACTTCAGAGCAGGGTTTAGCAGAAGCTGCAAAGAGAAGATAATTATGGTGATTTCTCTTGAAGCGTCTAACACGTGAGTTTATTTTCTCAATTACATTCAATTAACTACAACAACCATAGCGAGCCTTATTTTGTTCCATTTTTTTTCACTCCTTAATTTAAGGCGTAATAACAAAAAAAAAAAAAGAAAATTGATTTTAATCTGATTTTCAACGAGTTTTTTTTTAAAAACAGGTCACAATAGAATGAGACAACACATGTACCGAAAGATGAAAATTGATACAAGCGAAACATGCTCTTGAGGAGAGTGTCCAGGGAATGCTGTCCCTCAATGCTGCTGACGTATTAAGAGGCTGGTAAAACGCGAATGGCCCCTAAGACACCCTTGTCGGAATACAGACTGTATGATATTTGGGGAACTGCATGATCCTGAAACCTTTGCGCAGTTCATCCAAACAAAATAGGACCAGCTAGTTATATAAGCCATCTAACTTGAAAAAGAAAAACTGATATGTTAAATCTACTCAAAATAAAAGCCATTAAGAGAGCACATATTTCGTTTAGTCTTTTCACCTGAACACGCTTTCCGTAGAAATAGGCATGAGTTTCGATCTCTGATTTGGTCTAATCATATTTGAATAAAGAAAACAATAAATTGAGATTAATTGTACGTGTGCAAGATGTTCATTGTCAATTGCAGTGCTTTCTCGGAGTTATTCCCCCATTCTTCCACTCCCCCGACCCACTTTTTTCCCCTCCACAACATCTATTTACTTAAGACACTCGACAGCATCAACGCCGGAGAATAGATCGAGGGTTCTTTGCTTTTTGTGGTCGATCGTTCAAGTTTAAACAGCGCCATTGAACAAGACGTTTTGTGTCGTCAGCGTTGTTTTATTCATGACGTTTTTGCACCTTATTATTGTTTTACGATTTCTCTTAAGTTAACAGAATAGTAATGAGGTTACGGAGAGAGAGACAGAGAGAGAGGAAGAGAGAGAA
The DNA here is from genome assembly GCF_947242115.1 of Biomphalaria glabrata. Lineage (NCBI taxonomy): Eukaryota > Metazoa > Mollusca > Gastropoda > Planorbidae > Biomphalaria > Biomphalaria glabrata. Next base: position 9,104,354 of record NC_074720.1, read on the forward strand.
AAAGAGAGAGAGAGAAAAAGAGACACGCCTGACAGCAAGTCAAAGATAACGCTTGCTAGAGGAAGGAAAAAATACGGTCGAAGGAAACAAAAAGTCGAGGTGGTCAATACCTGGCGATGGTTTCAAAGCCAAGAATAGCCAGTGGTCATGATGTGAGAGATCAATAGAAGAGGGGATTAAGTCTTGTCTCGACTTGGCCGAATCTCTAAGAATGACTGGACAATAAGATAAAACTCTTCTATCTGACCCCTGATTCTTAGTCTTCCAAGAGTAATGCCAAGTTTAAATTTAGAAAGAGGGAATAACTCATCTCGAAAAAGAGTAAACACTTTAAAAAGAACATTTTAGCGGGTAACGAGAGAGAATAAAATCTACAAGCAATGTATGATTGCTTCTCAAATACATAATCGCCCATCACGTCCACTTCATATCTAACAGACGTTTGTTATAAGACACACATGTACATAAGAAGGAAGCTTGCTACTATCCCATTTAGCCCATGTATGGTTCAACATAGCATGAATGGTTAGAGGCTCTCGAGCTACTAATACAATCAACAAACACAAACAACTAGGGGGAGATTACACAACCTGATCCTCGAAAACACAACGTTAGCTTGGCAAAATAGATTTAGCTCTAGATATGAACACTAAAGAGATCTATTCTAAGCCGCTCACAAGTATGTTATTGTTGTCTTCACCCTTGTTCTACACTCAGAGAACAAGTTTCAAAGAGCTTCGCGAGAAAGAAAATGAAAATAGCAACACCTTATGAAAACCCTTATTACAAGAAGACACTCTGTTTCTCAAAGAACCTGAAGCTAGTTATGGAAACTCAATTCATTTTTTATAAACTACTACTGAAGACAATTGTTGCTATATAGAATCCTACCCCTACCTTTTTCTTATCTCCCTTGTTAGATCTCGCGTTCCAAGAAGTAAAAACCATGTTCTATATTTAGAGCGAAGTCTAGTTCCCAAAGTTCTATTCAATGCAAGGACTGCTAGTAACACTACCTGGGTGGGAAACATACACACACACACAAAACACGCAACTATTTCAGTATCTGCTGGACAACTGTCGGCGATAAATAATAACAATAATAACAATCGCAGCGACGCCGCGACGACGAATAGTGATTACGATGATGAATGGTGGGGTAATGAAATCAATCCGGTGTTATTATAGTGTGCCCCCAATGTCAACAGTTGTGACAGCGTGGTAATGCGATTCTGTCACTGTCAATGCAACATTCCCGCCCTCTGGGTCATGCGCTCTCGCGTTGTCCTCCAAGAACATTTAGCGGTGCCAAAAAAAAAAATAAATGCATCGGTTTCTACACTCGCGGATGAAGTGAACATTGCCAGAGACATTCACGTGAAACTTTCTAAGACGTGATAGATCTTGATCAAATATCGAATACTATAAGAACAAGATATTCATCTCCTACGGTCCTGTTATAAGTTGGGAACTTCAAGTATGGCCGATTTACAAATACATCCATCTTTTCCAGTGGCGCTACAGCCCATGGAGGGCTCTGTCTCGTTTCAACACATCTTTCCGTTCAGATCTCTTCTGAGCCTTTCGTCTCCAAACTGTTGTAGATCTGCCTCCACACCAATCCATCGCATTCGTGGTCTGCCTTTAGGTCGTCTGCCTTTTTGTGTCCCCCCCCCCCCCGTATACAAAATTTCGCACCTCTGTTCTCTGACATTCTTTCAAGTTGACCTGCCCAACGTAGTCTGTTTAATTATATTTCTGTCACTATCGGTGGATCTTCAATCTTCATAAATGAGATATTATCACATGTTACGTGCGTGTCCTCCACCCAGTTTCATCTTGTAATAGTACCATAGATTTTCCGAAGTATTTTTCTTTTGGAAGTATTATGTAAATTTTTTTATTGTCTTTGTCTGTGTCAAGGTCTCACTTACATACATGGCTAAAGGTCCACAAACAAAGGGCATGTAAATCTACATTATTTTGGAGAAGACTTGAGGCGTTGTCTTCCAGTCCGGAGATGAAGTCAGAGCGCAGTATTTCACAATATGAAACTGATTTTAAAGTGTCAACTTTGCTCTAGAAAGTTCGAAACGAAAATGTTAACTGCTTTCCCATAACACACATTTGCGAATGTCTAGAGATAAATTAAATAGGACGACTTGGCTCTTCTAAGATTAGTCTAGCCTCCCTCTTATTTTCCAAACTCCGATTTGCCCACTAAAAAAATTATTCGATGACGAATCTTGTTCAAAATCAAGAGAATAGCAAATCATTTAATTAATTAATTATTTTTTTTTGTTTTCTTTTTTCGCTTTAAGAGTTCCGGAATAAAAATGTTTGGATGTTTTAAAAATAAGTGGCCGAAAATAACAGTTTGATTTTGTTTTTCATAGATCATGGTAGTGGAGTCAAACGAGCTTACACGTTCATAAGAGCTATAGCCAGGATGCGCGTGTTTTTACAAATGAATATAGTAAAACAATGCAAAGCAATGGGAAACTATGGAAAGAACACTCGTGGTCAACTCACTCGAGAACTCGCGAGCACCATACTGAGAGAAAAAAAAACTCACGTGCGGACCGAACTAAGCCTAACTGGCAAGAGCCGCCTAGCAAATGTGCTGGGTGGGAGGGGCTGATGGGATAAGAATGTCAAAGGTCAGCTAACATGGTGAGTATATAAACGGATGAGGGGAGGGCCAAGGTGAGACTGACCAGCTTATTTACTCACAGGGTGATTCTCCCACTGTTTACGCTAACACTGGATGAGTAAATATCACAAGAGCGCGGACACTAAATAAGCAGTCAATGGCCCGGTCTAGCCAAGTGTCATGGCGACTGTTTACCTTGACAACGCGGTTTTATTTCCTTCCCCGTTTTCGGCCATATTCTATTTTTAGTCTTAATTTCAATGTTGGCATAAGAGTTTCAGCTGCTGACAATTGTGGTAGAGAAATGGATTGCAGGTCAATGACAAGGAAGTCCAACTTTAACGTGTGCTTATGTTAAGAACACATCTAGCAGACAGCTCCGTCGACAGGACGAAAAGCTAGGTATCGAGCTTGTGATTGGAAGCATACTTGTTTATATACAGCTGGAGGATGTTGTGAATATAAGTTTAATAATTAAAAAAAAAAAACCAGCCCTCTCACACCTTCCGATCTCTGGGGCACATGATGTACAGGTCATTTGTTGTTGTTTTGTGACCCAGTTAGCGAGAGTGCCATGTGGCCAGCAAAACGACGAACCGCCTTTACTTTTCCCTACTTATGTCAGGTATCCGTTAGAGCTGGGTGCTCTCAATAGGCGCCCTAGAAGATCCCGAAGTTATAAATCCCGGGACCAGAGCCCAGTTGATTAATGACAGTTCAGTATGCCTTGATTGCTGCTGTGTACATTAACCGTTGACGGGGTCAAGTGTGAAAAACGTTGATATACAGACCACAGCCCACTAGGTTGATATACAGACCACAGACCACTAGGTAGATACAGACCACAGCCCACTAGGCTGATATACAGAGCACAGTCCACTGAGTACAGAAAAGAACTGTACTTTGATCACTATCACCAGTATACAAGTAGACTTTACAGTAGAAACGTATGGCAGATAGAAGTTGCAATGATGCTAAAAGAAAAACACCAACAAACGCACAGATAACTTGAGCCTAAGCACGCCTACTGTACTAAGATCATAGAAATCTTTGGCCCGTTGGGAAAAGGGGGGGGGGGGTAAATTACGTCACATGATCACGGTGACATGTACCGATGACTGCAAAGGGAGAGAAGATGGGGGGTAACACGAGAAGGGCAGAGCTCGGTGACAATCTCCTTAGAGCGCGCTCATTAAATGCTCCTAGAAGTGAACGGGCACGTCATGAACAAGACCGAGGCCAGGTCGAGGGGAACTCGGTGCAAGCCGTCACCTCGTTAAAACTCGCGTGCAATCAAGAAGCCTTTTAGGAAGCATTAGTTTCCGCTCGGGTTTAAAACCAGTCACCTTTTTTTTTCTTTCTTGCCTGTATGTTCTTTTTTTTTTAAAAAACATCTTTGTCGAGAGTGTTTTGTGGAAGAAATCGAAAAGATTGAGAGAGAGAAAGAAATGTTGATCTAGAAAGTACGACAGACTTTTAGGCCAATCTCAGCAAGTGTGACTGACTGAATTAGTGAACGCGTTACTTGTGTATTGGTTTCACCTAATGACATTATTTGACTCTTTAAATTCTTGGCATTTTAAAAACTGATGTCATTTGTATCTGGAGCAAAAGTTAACATTTGTGTTAAGTAAAATAAAAATATTTTAAAAAAATTGATACAACAAGGTTGATGGGATCTAAGGACATTCTCGGTGCATTGAATTGTTTAACATTAATTTGATAAAAAAAAAAAAGCAAGTGCCATTTCACTTTTCTTAATAAACGCTTTGACGCGACAGTGAGGTTCACAGTGTTGCTTTTATCGTTCAGTTCCTAGCAGTGAGATGTCCACTACATAAGACTGTGGTCGATACAAATACCAAACTCGGACTTTATAATCACCCCATGAAAATAGGGCGGACATTCACTGTACCTTCAGTTTTTAGGGCTATTAATTCCTAAACCAAAACTCCTGATTGGAAGCAGGAGAGGGGAGATGGCGGGGCTCGAACCCGTGGGCATCGCGATGTCAATCCGAAGCGCATCCCACACGACTAGTTAGACTCCCGATTCTTATAATAAGTAGGCCGCCAAAAGATGGCCACTTCGTTTTGTTGTGTATAACATTATATATACAGTACGATGTTAAATATAAACTCAGATGTCATGTCCATAGGAAGGCAATAACGTTTAACTATGTAACTTTAAATGTATGTAGAACCACATTCACCTAGATCAGCGGTTCTCAACCTTTCATGCTCGGCGACCCCTCTTTACATTCCCCCAGTCTGCCGCGACCCCCCCCCCCCATACACACACAGCAACGGAGGAGTAGACAAAAACATCAATTTTTTCAATGGTCTTAGGCGACCCCTGGCAAATCGTCAATCGACCCCCAAGGGGGTCGCGACCCACAGGTTGAGAACCCCTGAGTCGTAATTGATAAGAAGCAGGCATTAAGAATATATTGGAGTAGGCATACCACAATCTCTTGTCAGTAGTCGACTATAATAACGTCTTATAAAGAACTCACCAAGAATGATTATTATACAAAGGAAGACATTAGTTTCGAATGATTGAAACCCAGTCTCAAAGTTTACCATTGACGCCTCCCTACCAAAGATAAAATAACCCTGATAACGCCACTGTCGAGTTGTGTGTTTGTACGAGAGCCGTACACGGGAGAGCCGCTAGTGTTTACCGGAGAACCAATCATACATCAGATAGATGGCAAACGATGAAATCAAATTGAAGGCGATTTGTTTTCCCGCTTCTTTTGTTCCCTTTTTTTTATCAGGCGAGCTCTTCTAAAGCAAAGGGAGGAAAAAAAATTAATCAGACGATAAGAAGGAATAAAGACCCTCGGCGGTCCTGCTTGCAGACGACTTCTTGTTCTCGCTTCCTCGTGTTTATACTCTGTAGTAGATAAAACGTAGACAATGTTTACTAACACGGTCCGTAGCCCCGGGGGTCGCGAGCTTCTAGCCGAGTGAGAAAATGTTTGGTGAGTTGAAGGAGGGAGACCCAGTGAGATGTTATCGTACTCCCCCCCCCCATCCCCACCAAACTAAATCAACAACGGAAGTGTAATCACACGCGTTTTTTTTCCCTCCCTTTCTCTCTCTGACCAGGGGGGTGATATAAAGGATAACCAATTGTTGGTATGGTCCAAGCAGATATTGGCGGATGGACTGCTCACGAGTGGTCAAGCGTGGAATGATTGGATTCCAACTGTTAGGATAATAGATGACCAAAAAAAAAAAGGACACAGGTTACCCGAGGCACTAATGACATTAATTCATTCATTTTGAGCGTTCCCGGACCCCAAAGATACTACAGTCCATGCAGATTCCCACAGCTGGCGATTGACTTTCATCCCTTGAGCCAACGGCGCCCCCCGATGGGTAAAGTTGGCTGCTGAAAAGGACGCTTTATATTCATGGAACTCCCGCGTTGTGACTTCGTATGGATGGACATACAAGTTAAAAAAAAAACCCAGAGTTTTGCCTTTTTCGTTTTAATAAGGCCAATCTTATTGGGATGTCCTATAGGTTTTGAACGATGCAGGAACTACAAGTATCTGACGAGATGAGAAGAATTAATTAAATCCTGTGTTCCGAAGTTCTCTGACTCACCATGAAAAAGACCAACCGCAAAATATGTAGTCAGTTTACAGATCTGTGTAGTTTCTATTAATTGTACTTTGATGGCGACTTCCAGTTAATTTTTTTTTAGGGGGGGGATGGGGATAATTGAGATTTTAAGTTTACCTTTTATATCTATACCGCCAGAGGATGCCCTGGTGTACATCACACGTTACCCAAGTACCACTCAGCACATACGCGCGCACTTACGTCCATACAAAAGCAAGCATCAAGACTTTGGAAGATATGTTTCAGCGCAGTTCTTCAGAGAGAAAAAAAAAATTCCTGCATTGTGTAAGGCTCCCCCCCCCCCTCCCTTTCAATATTAAACAACTCAACACATTTCTTCAAAGTTCTAACTTACGGTAGCGGTTGATGGATTGATTTCGGTGAGCCTTTTTTTTTTCTTTTCTAGAGGTGGGCTGTGTTATTAAGCCCTCGAGCTAGAGTCGGGCGAAGAGGGAACAGTCGATCAAAACATTGACGAGTCGGTCTTAAAATAACATTCTAATTTGTCAAGCTGGCGGAGTTTCCGCACTAGGTACAGAATACATAGTATGTCTTTAAATACACTTTGTTTGGATGCATAGCCGCACAGCCGGTAAATATATAGATCTCCATGATAACCCATATCTTCAAATAGCTCGTTGTCACTAATCGACAAGATTATAATCATTATACAAAAAATAACACACAATTAATTGCATGGTACGTCGAACATAATGTTTTATTAAGATTCATACGTTTGAAATACAGACTCTTGTGCAATGCAGACAGCAAGAGAGGGAGGAATAAATTCAGCCTGAAAAAAATATATAACAGTTTTGTTAAAATTGTAAATATATATAGTAGTTTATTTATTTCGGACATTACATGAATTCGGACATTCGCTGTTTTTTTGTGGTCATTAAATAATTATTTATATATTTTTTATAAAACTAGCGCGCTGTATAATATGCTTGTCCATTTTCCAATGATTCTGACCCAATTTCCTACCATTCAACTGTCTTTTTATGTAAGAAAAACGAATTTCAAATTTGTTAATCAGGTTGTTGTTTTTTCCTGTTACCCGGATGACTCACACACACATAAAATAAACAAACATAAAATAAGTCTAAAAGTCGGTGCAGAAATCACTATTCCAGTGACCTAATTTTGGTAGAATAAGTGTGTTCATATTTTTATTTTTTGTGTTCGTATTTATGCATAGTTTGAAAACATCGTAATGATTTCATGTGAGGGGCTATGCCTGGGGATCTTAAAAGTTAGTTAATGTTAATATAGAATTAAAATCTGAGTTTATTGATGCCTTAATATAGAGACTGTCCGAAATTATGGTGTCCGGAATCAAATAATGTGGGTCAAATGTGTCCGAATTAAATGAAAACACACGGCCTCTTTGACCTTAAATATAATAACAAATATAGGTTTGGGGAACAAATATAAGTAGTCATCCTTATTCTCCTTTAACTAAAGAAGATTTTGATACGTCATTTTCTTTTCTATGTCAAACCATTGTAAAATAATGCGCTGTCAAAGTCGAACTTTCAAATTTGGGCCTATAGGTGTCCGAATAGCATAAACTACTCTATGTATATACTAGGAACTGAAGCGAAGCGATCTTTAAGAGTGGTCTACAAGTCGCCCACAAATATTTCACTGACCTATAACAAAACTTAGAGAAAACAGAACGATGGATAGCATTTGTTGTTTCTTCTAGATTGTTCTATATGTATATGTTGTGTATATGCAGTATCTCTTGTAGATTGTTCTATATGTATATGTTGTGTATATGCAGTATCTCTTGTAGATTGTTCTATATGTATATGTTGTGTATATGCAGTATCTCTTGTAGATTGTTCTATATGTATATGTTGTGTATATGGAGTATCTCTTGTAGATTGTTCTATATGTATATGTTGTGTGTATGCAGTATCTCTTGTAGATTGTTCTATATGTATATGTTGTGTGTATGCAGTATCTCTTGTAGATTGTTCTATATGTATATGTTGTGTGTATGCAGTATCTCTTGTAGATTGTTCTATATGTATATGTTGTGTATATGCAATATCTCTTGTAGATTTTTATATGTGTATGTCAAATACTTTATTGTCTTCTCTTAAGGGTAACAGAGGTGGTGAAATTTGCTATGAGAACAATGTAAAAAGCAAACACCATGGTATCACTCAGAGGCTTTTTGTCCATATGGTTTTGGGCTAACAAAGAATGGACACTGGTTTGTAGAAAAGTCACAAAGTGGTACGGACAGTGACAGTATGAAGAAGCAGACTGACCAATGAGATGGTCTTAAAACAGGACAAAAGATCAAAGCAATGCAGTTAATCCAGAGCACCCTTCGCGCTGACCTGTGCAGATAACCTGGCAAAAGGGTAAAAAGTCAGACTCCGTCGTGTGGTCATTTAGTCCATAAGGAATGCCCAGACCAAATCTGCACGGCCCGGCATTCAGTCACGAATGGAGCGATACGCATCAAATCGAGAGTCAATAAGACAGCGTGTTTGTTTTTTTTTAGTTTTTTTTCTGAAAAGAAGATGCTCGCAAGGAGACGAGGCTGTGGAGAGGTCAGAAAGGTTAGAGGGTACGATAAGCGGGTTAGAACGTGTCGAGAAAGTGTTTGGTGTTTCCAATCATTTTGTCCAACAATCGCAATACTTTGTAGCTATAAAAAAAATAAGACTGAATACTATGAATTATCAAATCATTTTACAGAAACCACGACTTATTGAATACTTTAAAAAAAAAAAAAAAAAAAAAAAAAGGTTCAGCATAATAAATAAGATTAGCTTCGTTTACGACTGAAGACGTTCCCAACCAGAGTGTACTAGTAAAAGTGTTCGATTGTTTCTGCTTCCAAAGTCCTGGACAAAAATTCTGTCGTGACGAGCCATGCATAAAATTGAATTCCTAATGAAGCGACAAATTATAATGGTTTGGAATGGTTTCTGATAAGATCACTTTTCTTTCAAAGACGAGTATCTAGATTTACATTATAAACTTTTCATCGGATTTATTGCTACCTCTCACGCAATAGTAAAAAAAAAAAAAACAACACGCTTTCAGCTAAGCGGAAATAATTAACCTTGACCTACTTCTAAACTAAAAAAAAATATATTTAAAACAGTTTCTAGACTATTTTTATTGGTTACCTTGTCTATTTATAGAACCTAACATACAACATATTTATTGAAGCGGGGAAGTCAAGTGCCCCTTTTAAGATCTTGGGATCCATGGGGCAGATAATTTTTAAAAAAATTCATCTATTAACGAGGGTGTCATGTGCCCATCACAACGACCAACCGCCTTTACTTTTCCCAAATATTTTCAGGTATCTATTTAGAGTTGGATGGACTCATAACCATCGAATTCTTCAAGGGTCGAACCCGAAACCCTTCTAGGGCGCACAATAAAAAAAAACACGTTTACTTTATAAAAGTGGAAAGTGATAAAGAAAAAAAACAAAATAACACGCTGAAAAGAAAAAAAAAGCTTCCGTTTACTGTGTGTAACAAGCCAAGGTCCAATGTTAAATGGACGAGGCAGGATTGAGTTTCTTTCACCCGAGATGTTTTATTTCATTCCCCTACTCCTCAATTTGACCAGCACGTCTGCGACTGTCACACACACACACAAATAGGAGGGAAAGGACAGAGAGAGAGAGAGAGAGAGAGAGAGAGAGAGAGAGAGAGCGTAAGATTCTCATTCGGATGTTGTTCGTCTTTTCTCTCGTCTGTTTCCATTCCACTATCAGCTGCCGGTGTACACGTCGTCTGCTCGTGACGTAAGAGGAGACAGTTTCACACGTCTGCGTGTCATAGACACATGCATCGCACGATAATATAATTTAAAAAAAAAAAGCGTGCCCATTCATAACGCAGTAGTGTCGGTGGGGTGACCTCCATTTCAAAAGTAAGCATACATACTGAGGGTGAATCGAGTGCTTTCCTTATTTGTGGGGCGCCGCCGCCCGTTAGCGTCTTCAAGAATCAAGACATTTCCAATTTCAGTATCTTATCACAGCCGTGACAAGTGTTGACAAACTAACGGCCCTAGGGCCAAATACGGCCCTCGAAATAATTTACCGCTGTCACGGTACGGAGGAGAGAGAGAGAGTAAACACGTGCATGGAATAAATAATTTAAATCTTCATACACAGATTTCAAAAACTCGTTTTAAATCCGTTATTAACAACTCTTATATATTGTGGTTTCTGTTATAAAATAAGCTGAAAGAGCCTTATTCTATGTGTTAAATTAAATGTGTTTCTTTGCGTTTTAGCAATGAATTGATTGAACAAGTGACGTCTTGAAATTGTGCGACCCATAAAATAGTGACCAAGTCCTCTTTACCGTTGAAGTGCTCGCGAATGACCACACTCTCTACTCGAGCGCGATGAACATAAAAACCACCAACCCCCAACCCCTCGCCCACTCCCTTCACCCACCCATCTCCTTTTTATTTTGTTCCGCAGGTGGTCATAACTTTGGTCTAGACGAGGTCAAGAGGTTACAGTGTATTAAACAGAACATTTCTAGCGCATAAATGTTCCGAGATTCGCGAGGCTAGTAACAAACTTATCTTCACATCAAATCAAATTTCAAAACTAAGGAAAGTAAGTTGGGAGGTGTACATCTATTGACACATCGGGTACTATTTAGACTTGTATATTTCTTTCCTATCATTTTGAAACTGGCTATAGTCAACATACCGGAAACCACTACCAATTTAAATATATACAAGTTAAAAACTTCGAATACAAAAGAAACGAGCAAAAACCATAACAAAAAAAAAATGTGACACACGGGCTACTATTTAAACTTATTCTTCTTCTTTGTTGTCTTTTTGAAACTGGAGATTTCTGACAACCGCTCCTAGATCTGAGACATGCGCAGTGGGTTCCATAGGCAGTTGTTAATTTTCTTAAGCAGTGATCTGAGGATCAGCATCCTGATGTCGCGTCTTGATAAATAGACTTGTACTTGACAATGTAATAGAATAGAACAAAATCTATCCACAGGGATTCACATATTTTAGCGGGAAGATCACAACGTACTAACGATTTTAAGTGCATATTTATTTTTTGTATGCACAAGTTGAGAACCTCGAATACAAAGAAAAGAGAAGAAAGCCAAGAAAGAAATGTGATAAAAAAGTCAATGACTTTGATGGCGATTAACGCGCCACGCTGCAAACAAAAATCAAGTATCAAATTCAACGTAAGAACAATGTCAACTCTCCAAAGTATGTCTATCGTCTGATCAGCTCGAGGTGTTTTCGCGCTTCTGAGCCAAAAAAAAATTTTTTTAAAGAGAAAAATGTTTGAGACAAAAAAAATATGAGAAAAAATAATCGCGTAATTCGACTCAGGTAGGTTCCGCCATTTTCTTCCCTGACTTGACATTTCACACTATACTTCCCGGGTGTCCGTTGCGTCTGTTTACCTGTCATTATAATCTCCCCCCATCTCTGGACCATTGTTCTGGCTAGCTTCTCCTGCTATTGTTTTGGTCTTCCAGAATCGAGTATCAGCTAAAAGCGTAGACGCCGCTGCAAAAAAAAACCCACAAAAACATAACCCGCCCGCGGCTTACTTCTTTTCCTACAAAGAAGTCAAGAAAAACAATACACTTTCAGAGAGATTGACTCCAACAGAGAACAGCCTTTCTCTCCCTTCTCTCTCGTGTATCTGAAACCACATATTGAATCTCTCATTAACACTAGCCGAGGATTGAACGTGTTTCATTGCGAGGTAAGCCCAGGCCAGTCTAACTTTGACAGTTATGAAATAGCTAACTGATAATGCAGGCCTGTGGGACTGGAGGGGGTGAGATTAGAGCTTCAATTTAAAAAAGTCATTTCAATACAATGCAACACTTTTCTGTTAAGGAAGAGGCTCGAACCTCCAAAAAAAACAACACTCATTCAATCAGGATGGCTGCATGGTCGTGCGGTTTGCTCGCTGGACTGTCGTTCGGATTTATCAATGGTTCCGGGTTCAAGCCCTGCCCACTCCCTTTCCCCGTCGTCCTGCGGGAGGTTTGGACAAGGAAGTAAACTATCTTCAACTCTGAAGGAACATTCGAAACATGTCAAACATTTTACAAAACATGGTTTCCACTTCACTTCTTTCTAGCTCGTTTCACTATCAATTTAAATATATTTTTTTTAATTCGTAGTTAACAACTATAATATGAGACTTTTAATGGACTATATTAAAATCTATGCAATAGTTCATCTTTCTTAAACCGAATTGTTCGTCAATCAAGACTCTAGCCTAACTTTATCTCCATTCTGGACTGGCTATTGTCTTGCCTTCCATCTCTCAACTGGAATACGTTACGCTATTGTTCTTTCCCCTTGTTCTAGCCTCGTGAAGGTACCAACATTATTTACATAACCTTCGACCTTTGAGTGCTCGTATTTATTTGCTCAGAGCCGTCCCTCCCCCCGGCAAGGAGCGATCGATAGAATTATATAACATAAAAAGTCAATTGACTTAAAAGTCAAGTATTTCCAGGGCCAGCCTAAATTGTCAATTACCATTTTATTCCCCCCTCTCTGACAAGGCAAGGCACTACTATGGACTTAAGAAAGAAGTTTAGTATCAAAGTTTTATTTCTGAAAAAAAAAAATGATGAACAAACTGTGGTTCGAGTCCTCGTCAGATCTTATAGTCAAGTTCCCCTTTCAGACCATGCTGACTATTGGGCAGATGATGTTAAGGTTATCTGTTTCTGTGGCCTACGATAAACGAGCAGAGTGTCATGTGACCAGCACAACGACCAACCACCTTTACTTTGCTCAACTAAAAATTACCCATTAGAGTTAGGTACACTCGGGGCGTTCTAAAAAATTCCAAACTTCAAAATCCCAGCCTTCCCTGAGATTCGAACTCAGTACCCCAGGTTCGGAAGCCAAGCACCCCCTGTCGTATCGTTATACTTCAATCATAACTACTTCCACTTCTCCTCTCAATAACTAGTATATCCTAACTCTGTTGTTATATGAGTAAGAAAGGGGCTAAAGTGGAGTTTAAGTTATATTTGAGTTACATTCGGAGTTAAAGTGTATAGTTGAAGCTATATTTTAAGTCAAACAAAACTGGGATTTGAAGGGCATGCCTTATGAAAGAAAATTTCCAATACAAAATTTCTGGATGAAATGCCAAAGAAGATCATGAACCCATGAAAAACAATTGAATGTTTCATTCGGATTTAACAAGAAACACATTGCTGTAAATGAAAGAAACTTTTTAAAAAAATGTAAAGGATAAAGGTACATCCAGAAAGGTTTCCCACAATTCACAAGGACATACAGATCCAAATTTAACATCTGCAACATCAGATTTCAGAGCATGTTAAAATTATTATATGAGCATAATATGAAGACTATATATCATGAGTAAATATTAATTAGCATAACTCTAAGTCAAATTATACTCACAATGAAAAGGTTAGCATTTTTTAATCCAGACAATAAAATGGATTTGAAATAAAATCTTCCAGCTTCAAGCCAAACACAGTATTAGTACACCTACAACATTAAGAAGTAGTATCAACACGTCTTAAGTATCAACTCCAATATCAAAGATTATGTTTACCCTTTACAATTATTATTTTCTAAAATGTATTTTCGAAAGAAACGTGTAATAATTTTTTTTTTTGCCAACAATAAAAAAAAAAGGGGGGCGAAAGGCCAAAAGAGACCTAAAGTTTAAACGTATTTGCTTCTGACACCAAATAATCAAATTTTAAATGACAAGGTTTATAAAACCTATTTTTGATCCGGCACGATCAGGCCGTTTAACACAAAAATACGAAAAAAAAAGAATTCATCTGTTGAAGACGTGTCCCAGCATCAACAAGACCAGTGATGAAAGATAATATTAGTCTACCCGTGTTGTCGTTGTGTCGGGACGCAGGGGCGGAGAACTCGGGGACAATATTTTCACTATGGTAAAGAGTCAATAAATAAATATCTGCTAGGGATGGGGATAAAGGACGGATGGGGGGCGGGCGGGGGTCGCTGCTGAACTTGCTGCATTTAGAAATGGAAATAGTGTTAGCATGTATTGATCAGTCATCCCTTTTCCGTACCGCTGCAGCCTCTTTACGGCTGAGTAGTATTGAGATTTTGTGGGTCAGGGGGCGAGCAGGGTAGGATGAGTAGATGTGTGGGGAGAGAGGGATGGAGGGGGGGATCTCTCAAGTAAATTAGCAAACACAGAAACATCATCACGGACGGATCTCAAACGATACCGGTGGAAAATGTCAAAGTGTATGGAACAGTCTTGAGAAGCGCTTAAGAGTTGAAAGGAAATCGTTGGTAAAGATTTGTATTCAGCAGACGAAGATGGAGTGTTGATGTTTACGCATGCGCTGCATATTGTGAATGCAGAAGGTCGCAAACAAAATAATGTGTTGTCAAATTACTGTTCTTGGGCATCCTGTCTCTAGGCACTATGTGCACATTTGTACGGAAGAAGTGCCAATTATAAAGAGATGATAATTTTTTGGTTTGATAATTTTACATAAAATAATTCTGTAGCTCTTTAAAAAATAATTTGCTTGTATTAAACGTGCCAACAATATTTTTTTTCGCACTCTAAAGCTGGATTTGACTTTTCTTTATTTATTATTTAATAAAAATGTAAGAAATTTGTTTACAAAAGTTAAAGTTGTTGCCTGCCACTTCAAGATTAAGACTAGTTATTTTTTCTTATTTAATTTTTTTTTTTACAACTAAAACAAGAGCATTCCAAAAGAGAACAGACAGAACACACAGAAGAGTTCATTGAGTGACTGCACATAGAAGTCTTGATCTTTTTCATGTTCCCTAGTCAACGAGTAGCGCTGATACAGTCTGGCCTAGTAAGGAACATACCCAAAACACAACAAAAAAAATTCACATAAACTATTGAAAATACTTATGCTGATATTGGACAAGGAGCATTATAATTTCGATAAAGTTATTATTACTTAGGAACTGAAATAAAAAAGAGTGTTATATTTTACACACACACAAACATTATCGAACAGCATTTTAAAATCAGGTGTTTATGCTTGGAAGTTAAATTAAAACGCAAATGTTCTTACATATTAAATTGTATAAATTGGTCAACAGGTTTTTCAGAAGCATCTTGATTTAAATCACCATACGTGTTAAGAGTTTATAAAAAAAAATGCACGCATATTGAAAATAATTTTAGATGTTGTTCTTTGTCATTTGAATTCTGCTCTTTAAAAAAAAAACTGGCCAAGAAAACAAGGCAAATATGAAATACATTTCTAACTGGCCAGTTTGGCCCAACAAAAGAGATTAGTGTGGACAGAATACATATTAATGTGGCATCGCTGGTGTCCAAAGACGTGTTTGGGGGGTAAAGAGAGGGGCGCCAGCCAATCGATACAGAGACCACCCTGTTTTTCCTATCAATTCCAGATTTTTCAACCGGATAATGGCAAAACTAAGCTTTTTTTTTTCTTTTTAGTCTGTGTGTCTGTTTGGTCTCTAACAAAAAAAAAAAGCCACACACACGCACACACTTTAGTTTCTTCTGATAGTGAAAACAATCTTGGCAGGTTTTTCAATGCAGCATTGTTTTGTTTTTTTAAGGTTTGTTTTGTTGAGTTTCTGTCTTCGTCTAGTTCTACTTTTTAAAAAATTAGGTGTTATTTCTGATGTTATTAAAGTCAGACATGCGAATTTTTATTGAATAGAAAATTTTGCTTAAAGCAGTAGAAATAACTCTTGCAAATAAATACAAGAAAGAAAACAATTTAGATCGAAAGATATAAACAGTAGAAAGAGCATTGATTAAGTACATTTTACCTCAGAATACTTAATGATATCTAATACATAATTAGTATTATGGGTACAGTGTGTACGTGAAAAAAAAAATTGCATTGATTTTCATTAATCGTCAATTATTAACTTTTATGATGTCTGCATAATTAGATATTATTAAAATTGTAATAATAAAAAAAAAGCATAATAATTATAGTAACAAAAAGTTCGACAATATTATTACACGATTAACCTTTAAAAAATAGAAAGTACAGTTAAAGAAAAGCGCGCCTGGCACTTGGAGATACTCAGGCAGACGATCTAACAAGAACATTTTTATCTCCCTCAATATCATTTCTTACGCAACGTTTGGCCAGAGATTTGCCTCGCGAGACTGCAAACATACGACAGCAGAGCGATTTTCTATTCCAAAAGATAAGATATCCGCGAGCCATTTCCATAGCCGCAGACGTAATAACGAGCCGATGCAAGTAATATTTCAAAAGGAGAACTCGGCTTGGCAGTCTAAGGCGTTTTCTAAAAGCTCGGATAATGATGTAGAGTACAGCGTGTAATGCTTAAAAAAAATTACACTAGGGTTAGAGAGTATTTGATGTGTTACATAGCTAAAGACGCGTTTGAATTTTGATACTCTGCCTGACCAGGTGTTAGGTCAAGGCCATTCGACATATCGCTAGAAAATATATAATCTATTATTAATTGGAGCGGCGGGTGTGTTCGAAGATTGTGTGTGTGTTTGGGTGAAAGATGTAGAGCTGCACATGTCTTTAATAAAAATGATTTGCAATATATATATATATAAATGATTTTTTTAAAGACGTAGCCTAACACCATATTTATAACTTAGATATAATATTGAAAAATGACCCCATCATAGAAGATCATCATGCGCAGATGCTAATGTTTAAAATTACTTATCTAAAAAAACAGTAGTTTTATTTAAGAAAATAATCAGTTTAAGGCACAGTAATGATTAGCATTCATTCTTTTATACTTGTGTTATCGCAAGATTTTTAACTGTATGTTGGTCACCTAACTGTTAGAGGCCTATTTGTATAAATTCGCCACCTTAACATAAACCGATTATTATGTCTGTCTGTGCATGTGTTTCGATATCAGTAAAATCAATGTGTGTGTGTGTGTTTATTGATACATAAAAACAAATGGTGAGTAGATGATCCATTAAAACATATGTTTCCTATCTCTAGTATGAAATATAGTGTAAAAGAAGAAAAACATGATTTCAACAGGTATTTTACAGGGTGGTGTCTGTGGACACCACTGAAGAAAAAAAAAGGGAGGGGGCGGACTAACTAGAATAGAGAAGAGGGGGGGGTGTGTGAAAAATGGATGACAAGGGGGGACCTAAATCATGCAGATCAAATACAGGTGTGCGTGTTGGAGGAACAGAAGCCACGACCGTGACCAGTGAGATGGGTTTCACGAGTGTGTGTGTGTGTGTATACATGTGTGTGTGAAGTCTTGTTTCTGGTCACAATAAAGAAATAAAGTGGGGGAGGGGGGGTAGCGGTAAGGAGGGCGCGGGATAATTTATGAGTGACTAAAAGACACACCACTTGATCCCACTTGATAAATTATGTACGTGAGTTGTTGTCAAACAATATGACCGATGGTCAGAAGTGGCCGTCTGACAGGTGACGCTCATTGTTTTGACAAAGACGTTTTATGATTGGCGGGGTCATAGTCGGAATATTAAACACACTCGGCCCTGACCACCGCCTTACCACCCAAATAGTTCTCTGGGACATCAACATGTTTATCAACGTGTGTATCAACATGACAATACGGGTTGAATACCGTTAAGCGACGCTGAACGTTACAGACCTACACACTAATGACTAAGACTTGTACACACCTACTTAAGAAGAAAAACACTCCAACACAACAGAATGCCCTGTGGACCTGCCAAAAATTGTTACGGACAAATGTCCACTGTTACTTTCGACTAATTTTACTCTTCCCACCACCCTCTGTCCACTTACAGACCAAAACAACAGCCAGTTCAAAGTTTTGACACGTATGTTTTGACACTGACCGTGACTTATCTACCGAACAAACGCTGGACATGGCCGCGTAGTCCCCGGTTTAAAAGATAAACATCTTCTAGTTTTATTAGGCATAAGAAAAATAATTAAAATTTGGCCACATTCTATTGTAGCTTAAAGGCATTGTAATTAACGATGTATCCATAAATATTCATTTGCAACATTTAGCCACAATGTGATGGGTCTATAGTTCAAATTCTAGCTCCAAGTTTTGTCAAAGACTTACAAAGTGTAACAATGCCACGCGTTGAATAGACATTGAACTAGATCTACATTTATTGTCCACAATTGTAATACTTGTTTTCCGTTAATTAATTTGAAGAATTCTATTGTCACAATAATTTTTAGTGCATTCTTTGCTAATATTAACATTATTACGAACTAGATCTAATTCTATATATGTTTTTAATTGGTATAAGACATTTAATAATAAAAATTTCAGTTTGCTGATAAACGTTTGAGAAGAACCGACGGTAAATTATAGGATAACGAGGGTTAAAGTAGAGAGGAAATAAAAGAAGAAATAGCAAGATGTTGAGTTGGTGTGAGCTGGTGTGAATAATGTAAAAATAAATGTGGGTACTCACAGTGAATTAGTAGAATTCCAATAAACGGGTGGCAGCGTACGTCCACTGTCTACGTAGGACAGGGCAGTGGGCAACAGAAGTAGTAAATAATGCACTACCCAGGTCATTCTCCAAGTGTATAGTGTACTGGTTTCTGGAACCTGAACCATCACTCAGCTCACCCCTCTACCAGTGAATGGTCAGTTCAGTGACCAGTACCTACAACTCGACTCAGAATGTGCTGAAGTTAAATCCAAAGTAATCCGAAACAGGTGCAGGAGGCCGCGCTGGAGTGGACAGACCTAGAATAACTTATGGCCAATGTATTGGACACAGAATCATAAACCATCATATAAAATCACATGTCCATTATCTGAAGAATTACACAAAGATTTGAACGCACAAGTCCGAATAGCATAGGCTTTACTGCTTGTTAGATCTAGATTCTAGACTAGAGTCTAGATTCTCTAGATATTGTATAAACTTTTAGATCTAGACTCTATATCGTTATAGATCTAGATCTAGATGTTGATGTTGATATTGAATACAAAGTGATGTAGATCTAGATGTAGACTCTATATCGTTATCAAACTTGTTGTTTAAATAAGGACATTGACATGAACCAATAACCTTTTTAGACGTAGATTTTGATTTTGCTCCAAAAGAATGAAAAGTTTTATTGCTGTTCATAAATCCAGTTCAGAATTTATAATTTTGCTAATCCTCAAAAACAATGATTACGATATATAAAGATGTTATCTACATCTATATATTTCTCTATATTCTAAATCAAACTTATATCCATAAATTATGAAAATCACAATTTTTTGTACAATATTTGAATAATTAGAACAAAAAATCCACAAATTATCTCAAAAAATGAATAATTTCACTTGTTTAAATCACTTGGCACTTAATGCTTTTAAATATGTAAACCTGGGAAAAATCCTGTTACATTTTTTGAACATATAACAGCGGATCACTGCATCAATGACTGGGGTATGGTACGAGCAGACATCGCAATGTGATAGGGCCGAGCGTCCACAGGTAGATCGAGATGTAGATGCTGTTTGATTGACAGGCAAACTCCCGTCGCCGTGTTGTTGCTGTTAATTTTTTTTTTATCTCACTCAGCAAGAAATACTCCCAATAAAACAGTAAGGTAATTTAGAATGACAGCAGTAATCCACAGTAACCAAATAAACACATTGAATAAAGACTTGTAGTGGCAGATATAGTGGAATAACACACAGACACGCTCGCAGACGTCTGCGCTGATATACACGCGCGAAACACTAAAACAAATAAACACTAACGCAAGAAGTAAATACACTTTCTTCCCTACGATTCCACGGGGCCACAATGCAGGTGAATGGAACCATCGCACAGAGCGCCTCTCTCTCTCTCTCTCTTCTACAAATCTTATTCTCTTACTAAAGAGACACTGGTATTTGACTCAAAGAAGAAAAGGGAGGAGGGTGGTGGGAAGAGAGAGGACGGTAGAAGGCGTGCGAGACAGCGGCTTGGACACAAAACTATACACAACATCGCTAGTACTGCCTCCACCCGTCCGTGTCTCTCCCTCTCTCTCTCGCCTCGGATCACTCGCCGCACTCGCTGGCTCTGCGCCGCTTCTCAAACGCGTGGTGGAAAAGGAGGAGTGTAGAGAAACGGAGAGAGAGAGAGAGAGAGAGAGAGGGGTGTGTGTGAAAAGATGTGGACTACCTTCGAGGATAAAAATAGCCGGGCTAAATCACGTGACGATAACAATAGCGCTGAGAAAGGGGCTTACCGCTAGATCGGTGATGGTTGCTTAGGAGGGAGAGAAAAAAGGGTGTTCAAAGCGGGAGGCAGGGGGCACGAGGGGACAGGAGGGCGCTTAGAGAGTGACTTCAAGTTGAGGAGAGGGGGCGACAACAATAAAAATTGCGACAGACCGTGGAACACACACACAGACGCACACGTCTTTTGGAGTGTTGGAATTTTTTGTTAGCAGTCACTCTAAAATACCTTTAGTATGGACTGCACACTGGCTTGGAGCTCCGTACACTCGTTACGGTTAGATGCACTCGCGAAAACCTTACTAGTCATAGTAAAAGCATTTAAGTCTTCGCTGTATAAATAAATAACAAAAAAATGTGACTTTTTATTGAATGGGCTTATTTTTAATCAAAGAGCTAACGCATTCACCCATCATGCATTATTCATATCGACAGCAGTACGCCTTGAATATTTCATCCAATGTGTAAGTTGTAAGGCTGCGGCTCGAACCCTGTTAAAACACAACACATTCGGATCCCACTAAATGCCATTCACTAAGTCAGCTCAACGGATGTAACCATTCAATGTTTGAAAGGTAATGGAGTCAGGTCATTGCATTGGCCACACGCTTTCATTGTAAACCAAAGAAGTAGGAGTACGTCTGAGTAATACAAAGAAATCTATACGCCAAGAACTCTCCTCAATCAGAAAGCAATATGTACTCATGAAGTAGAAGAAGATCTAGACATTAGTTCTGGACTCTAGATGTGAGATTTGTCGACGAACTTCTGGTTTAGGTGTACCACTTTTTTGGGGGGCGGGGAACAGGGTTGTTGACGGTTGCTGAAGTAGAGCACCAAACTGCTGGTAGACTAAACCGCTGTAGGCGTATTAAACTTATAAAACTTGAAATGACTTAAGTAACTTCTTTGTTAACAAAATTAATAACTTTTATTACAATATAGAAAAATCAAACGTAAGATAAAATGATATAAATTTCTATTTTAAACAAATGTAGCTCATGATTAACAAAAAGTACGTCTTTACACTCTGGCATCCTAGAGTCGTCTCACGTACTTAACACAGCTTACGACATCGCCGCTTATATTGCATCATTCTACAATACTAGCAATGAATACTTCCTTTCTTCATTATCATCTTAGAAACACACATACACAGTACACAACACGGGGGCATTCCTATTTTAGAAACAAGTATCTCGGGCTGACCCAATATTTTGTCTTATTTCTTTAGTTTTATAAACCAGAATGTTTCCAAAGAAGCTTTAATTCTATAACGTATTGACCTGTTTCATCACGAACAGTCGATGCGGAAAATGCAACACATAATATGTAACAAAGTTTATTCCTATATAAATAAATAAAGCCGTGAGTGGTTTTAAAAAAGGAATTTCGATTAGACCGGTCTTAGACATAATTTTGGGTGTGACAAAATATGTATGTCACTCCTGGGTCTGCGTATCAACGTGGAATAATGTGCTCTTCTTTGATATCTGGGCTCAAAAGCCTTCATTATTTATAGGTTGAATAATAATAACGATAGGGTGCGTGGTGGCAGAGAGGGAGCATTTGGCTTCCGAAGAGAGGGGTATCGAATTCGAATCTCGGTGAAGACTAGGATTTTGAAATTGTGGATTTTTGAAGACGCCCATGGGTCCAGCCAGCTCCAGTGGGTACCTGACGTTAGGTGGGAAAGCAGTTGGTCGTTGTGCTGGCCAAATGGCACCCTCGTTAACCGTCGGCTCGTGAAACAGATGGCCTTTACATCATCTGCCCTCTAGATCGCAAGGTCTGAGAGGGTAACTTTACTTTATAATGATAATGATAATAAGATTATGTTAATCGGTGCTTAAATTAGCGTTTATTCTCCAGCATCCATTTATACGCGTGTTACTAAGGAAGCACTAATATAAATGTTAACAGAAACCAAACGTCTGGCTTAGAGAGGGCCCGTCGCCTTAGAAAGCTGCATCAAAGAAAGCTTTATCTTTTTGAACCAGACTTTGATTTAGACACCGCCAATACCGTATGTGGCATGGTAGTGTTGCGCTATGCTAGTGCAGACATCACACGACGATTGCGGGAGGGGGGGGGACCTCGGACCCTCTTTAGAACGTGCAAGGGAATTACCGCCCCCTTTCCGCCTTGAGATCTTAATTGTGCACGAGTCGCTGTGCTTTTGAAGAATGCCTTGAAGTTGAAACACCTTTAATTAGCATACTTGATAATTGGCTGCCAATGGGCAATTGGGCTGGAGAGTTCTCTCCTTTTTTTTTTTTATGCATATATTTCAGCTCTGGAGCATTAATTGCGAGGGCTGCGTCTTTCTTTTTAATCATCTGCAGCAATAATTTATATAATGAGGCTATTTATGGACTAGCTTTGTCATAATCATTTCCGGTTGAGAGCAGAACTTCCACACATATTTTGTATGTAAAAAAAAAAATTCAAAGTAAATATTGTTTCTATTTAAACAAAATAAAGTATACACTCAAGTAGATACTCACGTCTTGTTGTACATATGCCCACAAGTATTGACACAAAAGTATAAAGCTAAATAGAAACAAGAAAATACAAAACAAAATATTATTTTAAAAAAACGTATACGAAGCGTATTTGTATCAATAAGCCTGGCTCAGTCTGTTCCGTCATGTAATTAAATTAGTAATAGATCTAGAAGTAAACAAAAAAGCATTTATAAAAAAAAAAAAGGGGGGTCGCTGAACGACCTAAATTCAAACTCATGGCTCAAGCCTTTTCAGGCTTCTCAAGCCAACACGTTAACCACTCTGATAACAGAGAGCTTATGAACTTGGAAGATTGTAGGCCTATAGTAATCTACTGTTTCTATAGTATCGACGTTTTTTTTTTTCAGGTTTGTGTTCACTAAGACTCAGACGACGACCTTTAAAGGGGACTAATTCAGCTTATACCACCACTTCAGTCAATTACAATTTTGAAAGCATAGGCTATCTGTGGCACTGGTTAGTTTTGCTTCTAGGAGGGACGCTTTCCGTTGAGATGGCAGCCTGGTCGAGTGGTATGCGCTCTGAACTGTCGTCTAAATAGTCCCGGGCATGAACCCTGCCCGCCGCTGTCTCAGCCTTCCCGGGCTAGGATGTAATAGTCTTCACATCAAAAGGAACATAGAAAAACAAACACTATTTTCCTAAACAAGCAAAAAAAAAAAAAAGATTACTTTAAAAAAAAATACAAAGCTTGTCTTAGGGCAAGAACTATTAATCTGAAAATGACATGGCTCCCTTGCTGATAGATAAAACAAAATGAATTAATTACTACTAACTGATTAAGTAATTGGTTAATTTTTGGATTGGTTCATGTCTTGCCATGTACAATCAATGATTGTGCAAAGTTTCAACTTGATCTGAGAATGGAAAACGGGAGCAAAAACCTATTCAAAGGTTGCACCAAGACAGACAGACAGACAGACTCAGATGATATAAGCTTGGTAACAATATTTTTGTTTTTGTTTTGATGAAAAATTAGTTTCATTGCTAGCGCACTTTGAGATCATGCAACATAATACTTTAAAAACCTACTTCAAAGATTTGTATCCTTTTTTTGTTTATTTAATGATTACAAGCTGATTATCCCAGAATTCCCCGTGTTTGTTTGAACGTGTAGAGATCACAGGATTAAGATTTACCAGAACCAATGCGCAACCTCTGATCTCTAGACAATCTTTGACCTACGGCTTTGTTAATGAATCCCAGTATAAAGTTCCCTATGAAGACCGTAGCCTTAAAAAAGAATTTTGATACATGGAAAAAAAAAAAAACAAAAAAAAAACAAAACATTTTTTTCTACAATTAAGAAAAACAAATCACGTCTAGCAGGTTTTTTTTTTTTAATAAAGTTTAGACAGTAATTTTTTCATATCTAATTAACTAAGAATGCATTTAACAAAGATTTTGATTAATTAAAACAATCTTCTCTTAATTTGACTTTTCTGTAGAAAATTCGACCAAATTCTAATATTCTAAAACAGCATTAACAAAAGTTATTATAGGGCGCTTGAAACCATTAGCATCTCCAACGATCACCACATTGCGGACGCCGATGTATCTCCGGATAGGGCGCCAGGGTCACATGACAAAGAAAACGTTTATTTTAGGCCAACAATATTGAAAAAAAAAAAAAAAAAAAGACATCTGCTTCTTTAGCGTGTTAATTACTTGTTCAGCTGATTAAAAAAACAACAACCTGTTTGACCTGTTAAATCTAAATGAAGTCAATAAGTGGACGTCACGTGACCATAAAGGCTAATCGTTGACCCCATAAACAGATGACCTTTACATCGTCTGCCCTATAGGCCACAAGGTCTGAAAGGGGAACTTTAAGTGACAAAATCACACAGATCTATTCTGAACATCAAAATGAACTTCTGCCTTGAACTTCTACTGTATGTGCCAGATTTCTTCAAATTTGCTGTTGATTTTAACTAATTTCTCGTCAAGCACACCAAAAAAAAAATAAAAAAAATAAATAAATCCATAATAAATTTTTAACGTCGTTCTACTCCAGTTAAAGAGACAAAAGATGTTAATGTTGTTTAAAAAATGTACATTTTATAAATTCTTTTCGTTTTCTGCACACCGGATAGATCAACAAGAAACTCTCCAACCGAATCTAGATCTCCAAACCTCATTTTATCTCCACTTAAATTTAAAAACTTTAATTATTTTACGTCAGTATTTTTAACTCATTCAGACTTGCCACAATTTGACCAATACGACTTAGCCACAACTTAACCCGGCATGACCCCAGGAGACGAAGACGACGCCTTTTTTTGTCCTTTTTTTTTTGTAACCCAGCGAGCACATCAGACCGGAACTACGTAATCTAGTCACGTGCTCAGAGTATGTCCACAAGGGGGAGGACTTTCCTCTCGCGCAAAGTGTATATGTGAATGTCTTTGGGTGCCTGAGTGTCTGAATCATGGGGAAAAAAAATCACGGAATCAGTGTGAATGAATGTGACGGCTGAAATAGTTACAGTATCCGGTACATAGATCTATTCACACATACATGTATGCACACATATACAGATCTCATCACACATAGATCTACATCTATACACACATAAATCTAATCACACACACATTTACTCCAATATAAATTTAGCCAATACTTACGCATAGATAAAATCCTAATAACTGACTAATTCCTTTTACGAAGAAACGAAATTAACAAGGTTACAAAGAGAGTTTGTGTTATCACACAAACTCATAGGCGGCCCCCTCAAAGTCACCAAATTAGAAAAAAATGAGACTTTCACCATGGAAACTGTTTTTAATTACAGACATTCTTCTAGTCCTGCTGACCAATGGACATTTCTGATATTAGTCTACATTATTTACGTCAGAATTGTAGCTTTGGCTTAAAAAAAAATCCCTTTTACCTCCCCCCCTTTTCATACAGCTAAGTTCTCAAAAAAACAGACGAGCGCACACACAGCTGTTTCTCTAGGCGAAAAACATACAATATGCTACTTGGTCGCGGGATATGTGCGTCCGACTGTTGTCAGAATTAAGAATGGTCCCGGGTTCTAACCCCCGCCCGTTGCCTGCCATCCCTGCATTCACGTTAGAGATATGGGCTAGGATGTTTGAGTCATCATTTCAGAATGAACTTGTATAAAAACAAACATACAAACACTCCAAGGATTTAGTCAATGTAAGACACTGAACATGTAATGAACATTTCAAACGTAATATATAGACTAAACATGCTGTAACTAGAAAGATAGCAAGAAAATTCGTTGATAAAAAAAAATATGTAAACAGGAAAGCATAAATTAGAGTTTGTTTTCATTTAAACTCAGCGGCGGCCCTAAGAGAAAGAAGGCTTCAATATTTTGATTACGAATATTAAGCGGGAGGGACCGAAAAAAAAACTTAATAGAATTGCCTACAGTTAAATAAAATAATAAAAAAATAATTTCAATAACGTATTGTATTTTTATTGAAGGTACTTTTTTTGAAGTAACGTCTATAATATAATATAATATAAGATATATAAGAAGTCTAAGTAAAACAGAAATAAAAGAAAATCTTTAAAACATTTAAAACATATAGATGATATATTTTATCAAGAAAATATCTAGACATGAATATACAAGTGACAGCCGGTTAAGGGAGACAACTATCATCTACTAAGTGAATCATGAATAGGTCTCAGGGCGCCCTTAGATTTTCATAAATGCATAGTTTTAATATAAGAATTGCCAAAACGTTTTAAGAGCCACAATGTGAGGGCATTTAAAAATCTCGGATATAAATTACATTGTGTCTTTATTGTAACATCACTTATGTATACATACATCTCTACAAATAAGTAAAAGACAAAAATATATATAAATGACTGAGCGGTCAAAGGTAAACATTATTAATTCCAAAAAAAAGAAGAGCAATGGAAGAAGAAGAGAGAGGGAGAGAGAGAGAGGGAGAGAGAGAGGATGTGGGAAAAAAGGAGACAGGATGTGGGAAAGAGAAACATGACAAAAGTCAACGACTAGAGAAAGATAGAGAGATGGGATAAAAGACCAAGAGAGTGAAAGAGGGAAAGAATTAAACAAAGAGAGGGAGAGAGAGAGAGAAAGAGAGGTAGAGAACGAGTTTGATATACATATATATATAGAGAGAGAAAGAGACAGAGAGACATAGGCTGAAAGACAGTGAGAGAGAGAGGGAGAAAGCAATAGAAAAGGAGAGAAACTGCAAGACAAAACATTACATTGTAGTACTATCCTATTAAAATTGGTATTCATGTTTCCGCCCAGCCCTACCCCCCCCACCTCATTGTCTGTGTCGCCATTACAGTTAAGTCAACCATTATTGAATCGAAAGTAGTCTCTTCCATCCAGTGTAATGGTGTCGTTATCCCGCCTTTCTGACTCTCTCAAAAAAGATCATTTCCGATGTATATTGAAACTTTCCCATCTTTTCTTTTTCATCCCTCCTCCCAGAGTCCCTCGCTCGGCACACACACACACACACACGTACACACACACACTCTTAAAGCCCTTGCTGTGAATATCCCTAAGAAATGTTTTAGATAGATTTCAAACTCAACAAAGAAGAAGAAAAAAAAAAACGTACATCTAGGAGTCTGGGTGCCTTTAAAAAGGAAACCTCTCTGCTGCTCCCTAATTTCGTAAGCTCCCCAAGAATGTTCCGTCGCGATGACGTACTTATGAAAAGGGCCCACAATCAACTCCACCTCGCCTGAGTGAACAGCTTAATCAGCTGGAGTTATCTTTCCTTATCACCCACACCCCCTCCCACCGCCGCGCACTCAAGTTCTCAAGTGTAGATCTACTTCGTATCTTTTCCTTTTTCCCCCACTTGCCAATCAAGACATTTTCTTTCCTTTCTTTAAACTCCGGAATGAAAGCTAGCTATTAATGGAAACCAATTTTTATTTAATTTAGGATTGCTGTCAGACTGAATGAAAGAAGAGAATCAGAGCGATGGGGAGGGGGGATTTGAAGAGGGAGGAGGGCGGGAGGCGGCTCATTCTTGTGAATACTTTCAATTCCAGGAGATATTAATCACGAAACATTTGTATTTTGTTACGTTGATGGTGAAACGAGACTGCATTCAACTTTTTAAAACTTGGCAGGTTACATTAATTTGTGGGCAACTTTAAGCTTCATAACATTTGGTAAGGCTACGTAGTTTGTTTTTTTTTTTTGGAGGGGGGGGGAGGGTTATCAACATTGCTAGACGATATTAACATTTATTCAAAGGTGAAGCAAGGTAAGCCCGGGTTCAAGAATATGATCATGGGCCCTCCTCATTGCCACTGATACGAGAGGGCTGAGTGTGATAAAAAAATCGAATCCTCCTGTATCAATCGATATAAAAATAGGCATTTCAATTGTACGCATCGCCATAAATAATCAATCGTGTTCAAAACTCCATTCAGTAGAGACTTCTGTTTTAGATAGTAGTTTCCTGGCACTAAAATACTTCTTAAATGTCTTAGAAAAACTATGTTTCAATGCCCCTGTGGGTCCCTATTATACTTGAGCCCATGCGCTATCAACCCCTTCGCTACATGTATGCTAGGCCACTGAATCTATTGTGTTTTATTTAGATAACTGTCCAGGGGTCAATGTACTGATTTTCTTTCGCAAGTCAGTCACGTGAAAATGACCATGCTGGTTTATAAACTGCTTAACGTACATGTCTAGAGTTATGGCACTTTGCTGAGAGTTGTTATACGTGCCTAAAGTTATGGCACTTGTCTAAGAGTTATGGTACATGTCTAGAGTTATGACACTTATCTAAGAGTTATAGTCATAGTACATGTCTAGAGTTATGGTACATGTCTAGAGTTATGGTACATGTCTAGAGTTATGGTACTTGACTGTGCGTGTGAGAAGGAAGTTTGGAAAGAGCAGAAGTGGAAAGGGCTAAGAGAAGACAGATGCCTCTCATGGGATACCATAGGAATCGACACTGAATAAAATATGCACTAAAAGAGACTTTGACATAGTTCACCAATATGTTAAAACAGTGTTTCCCAAACTGTGTTCTGCGGAACCCTAGTGTTCCGCGAGGCCTCATTACGTGTCCCTATTGGAATAATTAACTAGTAGGCCACCACATAAATTAATCTCTCAAGAAAATAAGCAAAGTGTCCCTCTAATTACTCAAAATGTGCGAAGTGTCCCGTTACGGAAAAAAGTTTGGGAAACACTCAAAGTATTTTGTCGATGTCGAGTCCGAGATCATTATACTAAATCGTGTGTTCATGGTCACAGCACGCCAAGGTGACATTGCTTCAAGGTCATCTTAATTTATATCCTTAGCAATGTATCGTGTGGCTTGGTGGCAAAGTGGTGAAGTGCTTAGCTTCCGAACCTAGGGGTCCCTGGTTCGAATTCGGTAAAGGCTGGGATTTTGAACTTAGGGATTTTTAGGACGCCACTAAGACCGTCCCATAGATCGTAAGGTTTAAAAGAGGTTCTATATTTAACTTTGATCAATGTTTTGTTTTTTCGATGTCTGTCGCCAAACACACGGCCATCGCTATAAGCTGCAACTGTAAATGTGAAAACACTTGTAACGGCGTGTCTCAGTCACCTGGTCACAAAATCTACCACGTGACATGTCAATGACAAATGTACTGTAGTCAACTAGATGTAGGACTACTCTCCGGGAAGAGGACAGAGAGGTAAGGGGGGGGGGTGAGAGATGTCACCCTTTGATCTTGTTTTGAGAACATCCTTCAAGATATGAGAATCTTTGTCTTGGCTGTACTATATCAATCATAGTCTGTGTCATTTGAGCTTTCAAAGTGTCTTATCCTCTGTTACATCTCCTCTAGGCTGTTACTGTGTGTTTTCCTGAAGGAGAGATACTGTGTATGAGAGAGAGAGAGAGACAGACAGATAGAGAGAGAGAGTGAGAGATTACGAAAGAAAAAGAGAAGGTGGAAGAGAGAGAGAAAAATAGAGACGGAGAGAAAAAGAGGGAATAAAAGTGATTTTGCGAGTGTGTGTGTGTGTGAGTGAGAGTAACTGAATGAGAAAGCGTGAGTGAGAGAGAAATAGGAGATAGGCATGGGTAAAGATGACCTGAGTGCTAATTACTTCTAAACCTTCAATCTTAATGATAATGAGTCTAAAAATCTATGTTCCACTTGTGGGACCAAAGAGTTAATCTTTGCTGAACTGTCATACAAATATAAATCATCAGAACTTTTGACCCATTCATATTTTTTAAAATACTCCTTAATATGTTGTTTTTTTTTAATTGTGTTTCAATAGCAACATTTGGAAGTTTAAAATAATAATATATTGTGCGACATTTAAAAATATTACGTATTTAAACAATAAAGGGCTGGGGGATTAAACATATGAATGTTTAATGATTATATATACAGTTCGTCCATCGTGGTTCGATGATGACCACTTTGTCATCCAGGGGGCTGAGGGCTTTTCACTGGGGTTTTATGCCTCCTTATGTGGCTAGTGAGACCTACGTGAGCCCGGAATGTTCGGCTGCACACTGGGCAGGTTATTCCAACTGGAGCTAGTGTCATTGGCCTTGCTTTTCTTCTCTGACGTTTTTCTTAAAAAAAAAATACATCACACAAAAGTCAGAAATGACCAGGTCTAAAGAAAGCTTATGTAAACCTTTTTTTATATTTTTCAAGGTACTGTTTCACAAGCGTAAGTAAAGTTACCCCTTTCATACCGTGTAAACTATGGGGCAGATGATGCACAGCTTTTCCATATCATTAAGGCTAACGAGGGTGTCATATGGCCATCACAAAGATCAACCGACTTCACAGGGGCGTTTTGAAAAAAAAACAGAAATATGGATTTTAACTCTAGACCCCATAGTTCGAAAACCACTATGCTACTTGCTGTTGACGGTCGTTGACTTGTAGCACCAAACTGCTGGTAGACAACTAAACCGCTGTAGGTGTATTAATTTTTTTTACATATAAAACTTGAACAACTTCTTTGTGAACTAAACTGAATGTCACTTTTATTACACATTCAACCTGATATAAAAATGAAATTAATGAGGTAGACATTAATACCAATATAAAATGGTATTTCGAACAAAGTATCACTACAAAACAACACGTCTTTACACTCTGGCATTCTGGATTCGTCTGGCATTCTAATAACACAGCTTACGACAGCGCCGCTTATCTTGCATCATTTTACAAGACTAATATTAAATTAATGCTCACTCTCTTCAACTAACAATGAATACTCCCTTTCCTTATAATCATCTTGGAAAAACACACTCCATAACTCCACTACGCAGTAGACTTTACATTTTAAAATTTATACACAAAGTTAGGTTTTTCCTCTTTAGACGCTATCCCTCATGACTAGACATTTTAGGGTAAGTCATATATATGGTTCGTTTAGCCAAGTTTGAGGAGCACTGGTCTAGAAAGTGAGAGTAGGTGCATGGGCGGGAGACTTCTAGCATTTCTACACGTATGGTTTCACTATGTATTCGCTTTACATTGAAATGAACAATCAGATTTATGGACACAGTCCATTTATGGACAGAGTCAAGTCAACAATGTCACCTTGACCACACATGTCCGTACAATAACGAGGCGTTGACCTGAGCTCACACTGACATTTTTATCTGACGTCTGCTCCCATAAACATTTTAAATCCCGAAACAACACGTTGTAGGTGGCAATAAAATAGCAGAGAAAAAAAAACCCCAGACATCTGCACTCTCTCCTGAAACCAAGTGGCCACATTGCCAGACCGATCTGCACAATTAAATGGTTAGCAATAACACACTGCAGTGCAGACGACAGGCAGAACACCGCGTAAACGCACCTATCGTAAAAGAACCGCCAAATTCTTGGCTAATCCTGGCGGTACACAAGGTTTCCGGTGCCGAGGGCTTTAACCTCAAAGGGAGGTAAATCTTTGTGTAATCAATGAATGTCAAACAGATCGAGATAACTCTTCTAATTCTGTCTACTGTTTGATTCGCACTGCCAGGACATTTGTACGTTTATAAGTACACATGAACAATGAGGGGTCGTGGTGGCTAAGAGGCTCTTGGCCTCAAGATGAGTTTGATTTTCTATTTGGTTAAAATGTAGAAATGAATTATATAAATACATAATTCTCATGACTTAATTCACATGATTTAATTCAGATGACTTGGATTGACTTTTTAAGTTTCGGACATTCCTTATGAAATGAGAATTTTTACGTCCTAGCCCAAACTTCCTGCTGGACGGCAGGAGTAGGCGGTGGGCAGGATTCGAACCCCGGAACATCGTGACGACAGGCCAGGGCACATTCCACTTACTTAAAAAATAATGTTTAAAGATGTCAAGGTCAAGAGAAGTTTAAGAAAGTCTAATTACATTTTTTTTCCGCGATAAGAAATGTTTTATACAGAAGATCCAGGAGCGAGGTTAGTGTCAAGCCGACCTTTCCTAGCTCAAACAGGCATGCCAAGGAGTCATCTAGATCTTCACCGACATTAATGACGTCATTGTCCACCACCCGATCCCCTCCCCTCTATATAGAACTCAATATTCTAGAAATGACGATACGACACGCGGCGCTCACATTTGAAACTTAAACACTTCAGCAGGCAGTTTCTCTTAGGTGTATTTGTGTGTGTGTGTGTGTGTGTGCTCAGTTGGGTTTAACCTAGATCTCTTAGTTTTAGTGTGTGTGTGTATTTGGGTTCATACCTAGATCTTTTAGTTTAAGTGTGTGTGTGTGTATTTTGGGTTTATGCCTAAATCTCTTAGTTTTATTGTGTGTGTATTTTGGGTTTATGCCTAAATCTCTTAGTTTTATTGTGTGTGTAATTGGGTTTATACATAGATCCTTTAATTTTATTGTGTGTGTGTTTGGGTTTATACCTAGATCTCTTAGTTATATGGTGTGTGTATTTGGGTTTATACCTAGATCTGGTACATTACTATCACTCAAACATCTGCCTCATTAACTTTGTTTCCCCTCAATTTATGTTCCCGCCCGCCATCGATATTCAACATCAAAGGGGAGTAATTCTGGCGGTGCTGAGCAGACGATCTTAAATGTTGTTTGTTGTTGAAAGTTTCAATGGAATCGATCCGTCATCCATCACATCATAAAACTGGTAATCTAAAACTAACTCTTGATGTAAATAATTTACGGTAATCGATACCACTCGCGGTATTATTTCAGATTTCTACTTTTTTTAAATATAGTTTTTCTCTCCTCGCCCATTTCTTTCTCTCTTTGAAACTCTTTTTTATTCTCTCTTATTCTTTCTCTCCTATTTTATCTCTCTCTTATTCTCTCTATCTCTCTCTCTTTTATTCTTTCTCTCATTCTCTATCTCTCTCTCTCTCTCTCTCTCTCTCTCTCTCTCTCTTAATCTCTATATCTCTAATTTTCTCGTATTCTCTATCTCGTTTTCTCTCTATCTCTTATTCTTTCTCCTATTCTCTCTTATCTCTTATTCTCTCTCTCGCTCTCTCTTATTCTCACTAGCTCTCTCTCTCTCTCTCTCCAACACGTTTTCTTCCTAGCATTTCTCATGTATTGTTCTTCCTTCTGGTTTCTCACTTTCAAATCTTCTCAAGTTCGTAGATTTTGTATTTTGAGTTTTATTTCGTTTTGGGTGTATCACAGATGTATTGATGTCACATTGAAACACACTAGAGCCACTTTCCCTTTTGGATTTCGTTCATAATCTCCCCCTCCCCACCTCTTTTTTTTTCACTCTCATTAACTTTTAATTTTTAATCAAATTTTACTTGCCAGTGGCGTAGATAGGAATTTTCAATCATTTGGGGGGCGCGGGGTGGGCTTGACCTCTTTTATGGCTCCTGCATTTTGCGCAATATTTAATATTTAATGTAAAATAAACCCATTCATTTGGTGCCCCCTTCAAGTGGGGGTCAGGGGAAAAATCCAAATTCTCCCCCCTACCGCCCCACACCCTAGCTACGTCTTTCCACTTTTATATTTTCTACTCTCCCTTTCAACTTTTCACCATCTCTCTATGTACAACTCCCTCTCTCTATCTCTATCTCTCTCAATTTATTAACCCATATTTATTTAAAACTTCACTCTTTATCTTTTCCTTTTTTTTTTTTTTCTGATCTCTCTGTCACTCACGTTGTCTCTCTCTCTCTCTCTCTCTCTCTTTCTATATCCTACTCTGTCTCTTACTCTATCCGTTTTACCAATCTTCATTTCACCTATCTTATTGTCTTCCACTCTCGTTCTCATTTTCTTAACTTTTTTTCTTTCTCTCATTCAATCTCTATGTTTCTCTCTAACACTGTTTCTCTATTTCTCTCTCTCTCTCTCTCTCTCCCCACTCCTAACCATACACTTATATGACCAAAGGCATAAAGCCACATATACTGGTCTACAAAACAACAGCTTGAGGGGCATGACGCTTATCTCAGAACAAGATTTTTTCCTCAGCCCAGCGCTGCCACCCGCCGGAAGCTAATCTCTCCTTTCGCACTCTACGGCACGACGATCTCCACCGGCACGCCAATTTCTGCCGGCACATTAGCTTCAGAAATAGCAGTCCCTTATCGAGGCTCAACCAAGGTGG
This sequence comes from Biomphalaria glabrata, assembly GCF_947242115.1. Classification (NCBI taxonomy): domain Eukaryota; kingdom Metazoa; phylum Mollusca; class Gastropoda; family Planorbidae; genus Biomphalaria; species Biomphalaria glabrata. Next base: position 9,138,972 of record NC_074720.1, read on the forward strand.
AAAAACCTCGTTTTGGAGGCCGCTTCAAATGAGCAGATCTCGAGAAATTGCACGCTCGTGCGTAAACTTTGCATACATTTGCACATATTTGAAGCTTATAAAAAAAATTAAACATTAAAAAAAAATAATAAAAAAAAGATAAAATGAATTGAGATAAACTCTTTAAAAACTGTATCTTTTTAAAATACGATGAACAAAAATATTTAAAAAAATACAAAGCTTATATATTGAGAGTATTTGTATCAATTAGTTTGGATCATTTATGTACTTAAATTTGTAATATATCTAGACTAACAATAAAAAAGAAAAGCATTTATAAAAATAAAAAAAGGGATAGCGACATGATTTCGAATGATGTCTCAAGCCTTCTCAGGCTTCTCAAGCCAACACGGTAACCACTCTGCAAGTGAAGAGGTTATGAATTTGAAATATTGAATAGTTATCTATTGTTTCTATAGTCTCGTCCTATTTTTTCAGGATTGTGTTCACTAAGACTAAAACAACGGCCTATAAAAGGGGACTAATTCAGCTTATTCCACCACTTCAGTCGGGATAACAGGCCATAGCTTTAAGGAGTTACTTCTCGGTGACACTGGAATATGTCAAAACGTGAATCTTTTTTAACCTAATCCAGAACACAACCCTATAACTCGTTCGTCTGCTGTTCGGCTGCGAAACTTGTCGCGCCACCTACGTTCAGAAATATACTCAAAAAGAGGCTTATGATAATTTTTTTTTTGGGGGGCGCCTTATGTCGCCACGGTCTAAAATAACACGTACTTACTTGTCCCCGGACGGAAACCTATAATAACAAGTTTCTTCTCTAATCTAAGAAAAGAGAAACCCGCTCCCCCTAGTGTCTCAAAGCTTATATAAAGAGGATTAACTCTTACTCATACATCGCACATACTTAATTTGCAAGGGTATTAGTTCCCCTTGCAACACGCCTGACACAGGATTTGTCTTGATCTCTGACAATCCTCCCCCCCCCCCATCTTTTTTTTTCACTGTGTAAATTTAATACATTTAGTGCTACATACTTCAATTATTCCCCATCTTTCAGACTTTGCAGACCATGGCGCAAATGATGTTAGTTCTCCATTGTTTCTATGGCTCACAGTTAACGACGATGCCTTATAAGGGCTGGTCTCAGCCACATTGGCTCCTCTTTTCTGCTGTCTAATTTAGCATGAAAAAAATGCTTTTGTCATGCAGACGGCATCCTTCCTATCGGAATACTTGCCTTATCCACAGCTATTAAACAATGAGAAATCATTATCATCATCAAAATCCATTTAATGTGAGGGCTGCAGTAGTTCAAATCCTATCTTGCAAAAACCCTGGACAGAAACCCTGGGCAAAAACCATGGACAAAAAGCTTGGACAAAAAACCCTGCTGTTTTGCGTAGTGCATGTATGTCACCATACAAATCCAGAATTTCTTGTTTCCCAGACCTGTCGAGACGGAGATCAAAAAGTCTGGGGCAGTCAAAAAAAAAATGCAACTTAATTTCCTCTTCTTCCCAGCAGCGGGGGACTCCGTGAGCCGAAGTTTGGTCATATCCGTGCGAAATATGAGCCAACAGGACAGTGAGGCTTGCCCTGCGCTGTGCTATAATACCTTGCTCAGGCCTGGACAGCCTCCACCACGGGGGTGAGCGGTGTGCGCCTCCTGTGGTCACGTTGAATTATGAGTAGTGCCTTTCTCTCCTAACCGACGATACAAACGTTGATTCCATCAGAATGTGGTAAATAATTACGGAGAGAAAGAGTTAATGTTGTATTTAAAAAACTGTAATTATTGTTATTAGGATTACGATATTCGTCAATGTAGATATAAGTCTGTTTCTCTAAGCCAGATTAAGATCAAGAGTTTGGCGTCAGTGATATTTGAGCTGTTAAAGCTTTTCCATAATATTGATATTGCTACGTTCTGTTTTCTAACTTAATCCCAAAGGCGACAGCTCAAAGTACTGCAGAAATCGATGCCCATCTTTCCACTACCATGTTTTTTTTGTTTTTTTTTTTTAACTTTTAGTCTGGTGTTCTTAGCCTCTAATATTCGTATCCGGTACCAACAACTTTCAATCGTCTAATTTGGAAGCAAAAAAACGCAGTCTTGCTTGGGTCTATACTGACTCTACACGCTTGTTTAAAGCCCAATGGAAAAAGTAGGTTTCTATGCTATTCTTCACTAGCGTGTTAGTTTAAGCCTAAGGGCAAGACTGTTGATAATTCTTTAAGTGCGATGGTCAGTCTTTCAGAAACAGGGATAGTGCCAGGTCGGACAGATAATGCAGCGCACAATACCACTAAATGTTGAAACAACGTTTGCAAATTGGTCTGAAATCCCATCACCCCCCCCCCTTCCTTTCCTTTATTTTCCTTCCCAAAAACCTTTTTTTTTTCTTTCTTGCTCGTCGTGAATTGTCACCATGGCAACCGATTTCTAAACAAAACAAGCCATGAGCATATAATGTTAGTATAAACACACGCGCTCTGTCGTGCGCATTTACTCACGCGGTGAAACAGAAGCTTAAAAACAAGAGAGATGGAGAGAGACGAAGGGAGAGAGAGAGAGAGAGGGTGGAGGGAGAGAGAGAGAGAGAGATTAGTCCAGGGGAAGAAAACATACACAGAGAAATAGAACAATGCTGGAGAGAATTACTCGAAATGCCCGGTGTATTGTGAACTTCCGGTTAGGAAACTTTCACACGAATCATAAAACAACAACAAAAAAATATCGGACAACTCAATCTGAGTCATGAGGAGCAGGGGGTCGATTGTCATGTCAGAGTTTTGGTCATGTCTGACCACACTATAAGTCAATCGAAATCTAGCTTGTGTATATTGGTTTTAGTTCAGTCCTACAGTTTGCTTACATTATCTTCATGGGAGGGTGGGGGAGGGGGGATGGAGGAAGTGAAAAATTGCAAGTCTGGAAATTCCCAAAACTGGAAGGCAAGTACACAGAGCGTCGCAAAAATAACGCGAATGTCGTGGGTTCCATCCCAATAATAGCAATTTTTTTTTTAATGACGATCCAATCTGAACAGACCCAATCAGATCAGGTCTAGTTTAAATTTTATATTCAACATAAAGTAGAAATAAATTTATTTAAAAAAATATATTGTAGTGTTTTGAATGTAAGGTTGATGGATTATATGACCAGACAGCTGACTCATTCTACAATGCAGGCACATTTGTTAACTTAACGCAGAAAGTTTAGTAGACAACTTGAACTCCGCTCTTATCAACAAAATAAAGTCAGGATTTGAACTCGGAGCCTTCGTGAACGACAGTCTTTTTATATGATGAGACCCTGTAGCGATACACCAACATCAAAACGACAAAATCGTATTTTGTAAATACTCTAGTCTTTAATTAACACTGAAAACATTTTGGTTCCCCTCTCCTTTCAACACGCATTCGCACCATTCCACATTCCACACTAACATGCGCACGTAACAGGTAGTAATCCTGGGTGTATGTCTGTAAATACGAGTACAATGATTTTTTTTTAAATCGCGACTTTTCGTTAGAGTAGGCCTGAACACAAACACGTGATGTGGCAAGCAGCTACTATATTGGTCTCTACTGACCACAGGTTCCCACGTCACAGGTCTGAGTTCAGGCCTACTATAACAAGCTTAGGGTCTCCACTGAACACAAACACCTGATGTGGCCAACTGCTACTATATTGGTCTCTACTGACCACAGGTTCCCACGTCACAGGTCTGAGTTCAGGCCTACTATAACAAGCCTAGGGTCTCCACTGAACACAAACACGTGATGTGGCAAACAGCTACTATATTGGTCTCTACTGACCACAGGTTCCCACGTCACAGGTCTGAGTTCAGGCCTACTATTTCAAGCTTATGGTCTCCACTGAACACAAACACGTGATGTGGCAAACAGCTACTATATTGGTCTCTACTGACCACAGGTTCCCACGTCACAGGTCTGAGTTCAGGCCTACTATAACAAGCTTAGGGTCTCCACTGAACACAAACACCTGATGTGGCCAACTGCTACTATATTGGTCTCTACTGACCACAGGTTCCCACGTCACAGGTCTGAGTTCAGGCCTACTATAACAAGCTTATGGTCTCCACTGAACACATACACGTGATGTGGCAAACAGCTACTATATTGGTCTCTACTGACCACAGGTTCCCACGTCACAGGTCTGAGTACAGGCCTACTATAACGACTGGTCTTAATGAAATCCATTGCATTGCAAATAGTGATCGTCCCTACAATCTCTTCATTCCCTCCCCCCCAGACATATTAGAACATTACACTTTCAAGTTATTTATGAAACAATTTTCAGTAGGTTTTAAACAGACCCTCCCCCCCCCCCAGTAGCACTGTACTCGCAATTATAATAAAGGCCAGTCCACGTTTAGTTACATTTACAAGGGGTGAAAAACAAAAGGAGTGAAAGAATTTATATCATGTGACCTTCTGACCTCTGAGTTTAGCCTTAGCTCACTAGGACTCGTTCCCAGCCTCGTGTGGTGAAACTCTGTATGAAGAGCTTACTAGCGGAAGTATCTTACACGCTCCCACACCTAGAACAGTATCAAGACGGTCTCAAGGAGTCACTGCGACAGGTCACGTTAGGTCTGTTGAAGACTCAGTGTGACGGATCACGCATGGCACACTGGGAGGTGGGGAAAGGGTCGGGAGCCTATCAGAGTTTCCTAATCCAGTTTTTTTTGTCTTCCTATTACCACGTGACAAATTTAATTGAGATTTGGTCTAATTGAATGACTGACCTATATAGCCGGGAAAGTTTCTGACATGTGCGTGAGTTTGTTTCTTGACGTGAGTACCATGGCAACTAATGAGGAAAGAAATACTGAAAAATAGGTGTTTCTTTTTTTGATAGAAATTTGTAATTGATTTTTATCTATCTATCTATCTATCTATCTATCTATCTATCTATCTATCTATCTATCTATCTATCTATCTATCTATCTATCTATCTATATATATATCTATCTGTCTGTCTGTCTGTCTGTCTGTCTGTCTGCCTGTCTGTCTGCCTGTCTGTCTATCTATCTATCCTCTCTGACTTTCTCTGGGCTGGCCATCCATTAAGCGTATTCACTCCAAAATGTTTCCCTTAATAAAAACAACAACAACAACAAAAATGTCTTCATCTAGATCAGGGGTTCTCAGCCTGTGGATCGCGACTCCTTTGGGGGTCGAATGATCATTTGCCAGGGGTCGCCTAAGACCATCGGATTTTTAATATTTCTTTTTATTAGAAGTTGTTTTTTTTTTAGTCTAGCACATTTGTACTAGAGATTGTTTACATTTACACTCTATCGTATTGGGTACAAGAATTTGACCCAGATTAAGGACGCTTTAAAATGAATCATGAAACAATTGTGAAGCGTCATTGAACTGAAACAATCGAAAGTACTGATAGGCCACATCGTTGTCTAGTCCATGCTATTGAAGGTAATTTATTTATTACAAAACCTCCCATGAACATGTTTTACTGTATCAACGATAGTACATTTTCCATTTCTTAGACCTACTGTGTCACTTTGAAACATTAACATAACATATGCAATAGAAAAGTAAATATATGAAAATCTTAGAGATTAACGTTTTTTAAAAAAAAATTATACAATCACATAAAGCTTTAGCTATATAAAAAAAATCATGGATGTCAGCTATATACATTTAAAATTGGATTACGAATTTAATAATATTTCATCCATCCATCCATCCCAGTGGCGCTACAGCCCATGGAGGGCTCTGGGCCTTTCGTCTCCACGCCCTAGCCCAAGCTGCTTCAGATCTGCTTCCACGTCATCTATCCATCGCATTCGGGGTCTGCCTTTGGGTCGCCTGCCTTTTGGTTTTTGCCTGTATACGATTTTCGCCCCTCTGTTGTCTGGCATTCTTTCAAGGTGACCTGCCCAACGTAGTCTGTTCTTTTAATTTATAATATTAGCAAAATCAAATAGAAGGCCGACATAGGCCTATGAACGAAATAAATTTTACGGTTGGTGATCGCCACCTGATGAGAATCTTATTAGGGGGTTGCCGAGCTAAAAAGGTTGAGAACTGCTGATCTTGATCATCTACATCAGAATTATGATTTTCCATAAGCTCCTCCTAAAGTGGGAATTTATTAAATATTTTAGCAGCGCTTACTTAGATAAATATAAAATGTCAAACCAAATAAAGCGCGAGAATATTTCTTTAGTAATATTAATCGTGCCTCCATTTGTATTCAGTGGCAGACGAACAACTTTCTTATTTGGCGCCACTTTGAGCAAATTTTAAAAAACAGTTCTTTGAAAAGGGGGAAAAAAAACTAAGTTCATTCCAGTATAATGACCAGTATGATGACCAGTATGATATGATGATAATCCCCAGTATGATATCCAGCATGATAACCAGTTTCAACATCCAGTGGGCTGAGGGCTTTGCACTGCGGTTTTGTGTCTGCTCATGTGACTGGTGAGACGTATGTGAGTCCGGAATCTTCGACTGCACACTGGAAAAATCATTCTAGCTTGACCTTGGGTCAGAGGCCTTGATTTATTTCTCTGGTGCTTTTCATCTGCCAACGCTGTTTTCTCGTTCTTTGCCATTATTGGCGCCAGTTTTTACATCGCCGTGCCAGGCTTACATAAAATATTATGCTTAATATGACTGAAAAGGTTTCCTGTTTACTGATGCTTTCATTGAAATGAAATACAACAAATAATGTTGCAACCAATCACATTTAATTAGGTTCAATTCCCTAATATCATACCACAATGCTCTAGCTACGAAACTTTGAGCAGTCTCTCATTTACAATTTCTATAAATGACACCTCTACAGAAACCTGACATCGCTAAAACATACCTATATGTCATATTTTTAACTCATTAAATCATTTTGATGAAGCATATTCAAGAACTCTCCAGCAAAGAAATGAGAATATCAAATTACCGCCCTTGTTCTTCATTACCAGAACCCTGCTAAAAATAGAAGTAGTCTACTCAACTCTCTAAATGACGAGATGATAAGGACCAGGACAGAAGTGAGGTGACTATGGTATATGGGGAACGCAATTAACTTTTTCTCTCTCTCTCTCTCTCCATTTTAGTCCACTTTTCTTTTTTCGAAATCTCATTTTGCATGGGCTATTTCAAATTTGATGACGTCATTCGCGAACATTTCAGCCCCGAAGATAGGTTGATATTAAAAGTTGAAAGCGGAGAAACGAAAGAAATGGAAAATTTAAAAAGTGAGGGGGGGGGGCAAATCGATGGGTTTCAGAATGTAAGAAGAGGATAATAAAGACACAAGAGGGTGGTCTGGAGTGATGAAAGATGAGACTCACTAAAGAGGTAAGGAGGCTGCGAGTTCCCGACATACACCGGAAGTTAATTAAAAAACTTGAATTTGTATCCAGTACCCGGTAAAAGAGGGGAATATTCTCTAGTATATTGGCGGTAATAGCGTCAGGGAAAAAAAAAAAGAAATGAGCTAAGGAACAGAAGACAGAAGAGCTCTTGTGGTCAAGGATTATGTGACGTGTGGCTTATCAATGACGTTTGGCTTATAAGTGACGTCTGGAAAGAAATCTATTAAGGAGATGAAAAACTGTATAGCTATGACCCACGTAGATGCTTTGAGGCTATTCTAGGAACAATCCCACTTGGAGTGAGGAGTCCGGGTCGAAGTCTAGTATTAAAAATAAAGATTCAAGTTCACACCTTAGGGTCCTTGCCGCAGATGATTAGGAGCTGACTCCAAAACTCTTCCCATAACGGAACACATCGCACATTCGGAGTATTTAGAGGAACACTTTTTTTTTAGGTTGGATGTCTTTTCTATTTGTTAAAATAAAAACAACAATAACACTATGTTCTAAATTAAGCATTTTGTCAAGTATAAACTAAATATATATATATATATATAGACGTGTATAGGTTCCTATCCATTCTCAAGCAACTTAATGTGAGACAAAAAGGCCAGAGTAGATACAATGGTGATCTGTCTGATCACTTCCCAATAGAAAATGGGGTGAAGCAGGGGTGTCTACTTTGTTCTTCTTTCAGGTCAAATGAGGCTCTGACTGCACGAACGCCTTAACCTATTCTTTGATTTTGTTACTACATAAAAAGAAAAAAAACCTGCTTCTTACAAAGAGACTACAAGAGCTATTGTATAATAATAAAAGCTAGTTTTCAAGTATTATGATACTTTTTAGACAAACTTGACCAGAAATTGTCTAAATGTTGATCCTTCTATCTACGTTTCAAATTTAATTCGAAATCTAGATCAGTTCAAATCTAATAGAAATTTTATAAAATTTATTTTGTAACTAAGAACAAATTAATTTTTTTTTCTGCATTTACTTGGAGATTTATTTATGTGTAGACCTCTTAGTGGGAGGCGCTTTTGCTGAACGGTAAAGCACTTTGCTTCCGAACAGGCGGTCCCGGGTTCAAATCCTGGTAAAGACTGAAATTTTTAATTTCGGGATCTTTGGGCGCCTCTGAATCCACCCAGCTCTAATGGGTACCTGACATTAGTTTGGGGGGGGGGGGGAAGTAAAGGCAGTTGGTCGTTGTGCTGGCCACATAGCACTCTCATTAACAGTGGGTCACAGAAACAGATGGCCTTTACATCATCTGTCCTATAAATCACAAGGGGAACTTTATTATTAATTTTTTTTAGACCTATTAGTTAACTATTCCAGTAGTTCATCGAACTCAGTGTGGGAAACACTGTTATATATGTACAAGTGTGGGAATGCAACTGCCCCCCCCTCCACCAATACTCTATACGCCATTAAGTAAAAACATGCGCTCACGTCTTGGATCATACAGATAGTTTCCACTAGATACACACTGAGCACACGTCTCCCCATTCTGTGCATACATTAAGTTTGTGTATTTCTGTTTGTGTGTTTTTCTTATCTTTTTCTTTCCCACTCATTTTGTCCTTGGAGAATAGAAAAAAAAAGGGGGGGGGGCGGTGAGGGGGGGGGGGAGAAAGAATGTTGAATTCTGACACAATAATCTTTAAGTCAATTATCTCCTCCCGCAGAAATCCTTTAATGGCGAACATGTTTTATTTACTCGCGACCAGGCCGAATGGAGGGATCTCAAAGTGGATTACCTGATTCCCAGAGAGCAAAGGGGAGGATTTCGACAATCTCGTAGTGAACGCCCAATGTCAAGGCCACAGTCGGACCATATGTTAGGGGACTCTCACGTTAAAAAAAAATAATTAAGGGACGTCTGGTGTTCTGATACAAAATGCTTATCCACAACTATCTTTTGAATCAGTTTTATTTGCCGGAAGAGTCAATAATTTCTAATCAATACGATTATCTTTGGTACAATTTAATTCAGTAGATTAACATTGACAATAAAAACAACCCACATAAGAGAAATGGATTAAGCAAGCTTTTAGTATTAAAAATGAATATTTGAGCACCCAGAGTATATAGAAAGTAAATGTATGTTTTATTTTCGCTTAATCTTGTTTTCCTAAAACCGTTTTTTATTACAACTTTTGAAGCAAATTATCTGTGTATTGACATCCATCTAGATTAGAGCAACAAGTAAAACATAAAATATATTTTTGAAAAACAACAAAACACATAACTTACTTGACTTAAATTCAGTGGCGTAGCTGGGGTGGGGGAGGAGGGGGAAGAATGTGAAAATTCCCCCGGGCCCCCACTTGAGGGAGCCCCCCAGATGAGTGTCATTTATATAAAAAAAAATATTATGCAAAATGCAGGAGTCCCAAAAGAGGTCAAGCCCCCCACCCAACCTAGACAATAGAAAATTCCGAGCTACGCCCCTGACTTAATTGGTTATTTTTTAAATTAATTGGTTATTTTTAAATGATTCATGTATATCCTCCGACAATGAATCATTGTGCAAGGTTTCAGCTTTGACTTTTCCTTCTGACTAGCTTTTCATCCCAGCTTCAGGCTAGCTACCCTAACCCACCAAGTACAACTCGAACAAATCTCACCTAACTCTCTCTCTCTCTCTTCCACCCTCCCCCCACCCTAACCCTCGACCACTTTCTACCCTCGCTCTCCTGCTCAATTTGTCCTGCCTCAACGAGTAAAGTCCAAACTCTGAGTCCCAGTCAAGTCTTGAAGAGTAGAAGGAAGTGAAACGTTTAGAAGAAGAAACTCGCACTCCCTCCACCTCCCCAACCAAGCCACTTCTCCCCCTCCACCGAAATCACCCTCTTCTAAGACCCTTATTTCTCAAGAAATCTTGTTAAAGGTAATTTTCTCCCAGAGAAAAAAAAAAAAAAGTTCTTGGCCACTTTTGTTTTGTGCCAAGCCCCGAGGCAGCGTTGCAGCAGGAGGAACAACGTTCCCTAGAAAAAAAAATGTAGAAAAAAAAATTGTTTCAATAATTCCAACTTTCTTCTATCGTCATTAACTTCAAAAAGTATTTTAGATTTGATTATACTTGCGGTTTTTCTTTTTTGGCTTTTTTGTAAGTGGAAAAAACGAAAAACTTAAATTCAGAATTTCAATTGTTTTTCTTTATTTCTTGGTGAACATTTTGTTCCATTGTGATTGAACATTACGAGGATTGGATGAGGGGGGGGGGAGGGGTTAGAAAATGAGAAAAATAAGGCGATTATGAAGGAGCTTCCAGTCTGAAAGAATCGTTTTTATGAAATGCGTTCATGCCATTGTTATTGTAAATCTTTGCATAATGCAGAAGATTAGGGTTATTGTTCTTTTTTGTCTGTATTCTCTAAAGAATCGAGGCATATTTTTGGTTTCGTTTCAGAGCCTTTTCGGGTTAATTTTTTTCTTCTTCCCATTCGTTTAATAATTTTTCCGTATTGTGGGAATAGGGAGGGGGGCTCCCTTCTCTCCATCTCTCTCTCTCTCTCTCTCTGTCTCTCTCTCTCTCTCTCTCTCTCTTACTCTCTATCTATCTGTGCGTCGTCTTTCTTCTCAATTTTTCTTGTTAATTTCAGAAGCAGCATCTTCTGTGAGATTGTCAGCGAACCTCAGGGGAGATGTTTGCTGGTTGGAGTTAAGTCTCGTGGATTCTCTCACATCTACGTTGAAACACGAGACGTACAGCGAGAGGTGTCCAGAGAGAGATACTTTTTGAGTTATTCAGAGGATCACTTCAAACAGTTTTTTTTTTAATACATTTTTTTTTGGTCGGAATAATTTTTCTTTCTGACAGTTAAAGCAAAATGTTGCAAGGCTACTGATACAAACTGTATGGTTAAGCCCTGTCACAGTTCTAGGCTTGTGGATAGACAATGTTTATTTTCTTTATTTCTCTGTTTAATATTAATACTTTATAGCGTGTATATGAACTGCAATCTTTCAGCCTTCAACTGGTAGGAAAATATTGTAATAGTTAAATACACATTAAAGACCTTGCAACCTATAGGGCACAAGATATAAAGGGCCACATGTTTCTGTGGCTCATTGTTTACGAGGGTGTCATGTGGCCAGCACAAAGACCAACTGTCTTTACTTTCTTGTCATGAACCTATTTAAGTTGGCAACAAATCCAGAAATTCAAAAAACCCAGACTTCACCAAGATTTGAACCCAGATTTGGAGGCCAAGCATTTAATTTATCACTTAGCTACCACGCCCCCCCCCTTTTGGATGAATTTATCTTATCTTATATAATACAGACGTTACTTCAAAAAAAGAAGATGATTACGTCCTACGCGTCATGCATTCAGTCATGCATATTAACCAATGACTTAAATTCAGCCAAGTCACTGGTTTTCCTGGCTAGCTCAGGCAACCCATTCCATGCTCTAATAGCACTAGGGAAGAAGGAGTGTTTGTACAAATTTGTCCTAGCATATGGGACGAGGAATGTGCCTTTATCTCTGTGTCTTTCAGAGTATTTTATTAAATTATTTTATTATATTAAATTTATTATGAATATACTGAATGAAAGCATCACGCTTCACTCTATACATACAGTCATACACAGGTACATGCATTTCCTCATGGTATGACATCTTACTTCATAACACAAGGTGAATGTTATCGTATGACACACCAAATGAGCAACTTATTAGTTTTCTAATTAACTGTTTCATGTTCACGTCCGCTTTTTAATTCTTGTCCTCGAGAGGACAAAGTCCTCAACAAATAAAGACAATATATATTTGAGAAAGTGTACTTGTTCAATCTATGAGAGGGCATAGTTGTACAATTGGCTTTTCAACAAAGATGTCTCAGGTTCAAATCACAGTGAAGACTGGGATTTTTGAATTTCAGAAATTCGTAGGGCGTCCCTGAGTTCAAACAAATGGACCACCTGATGTTACTTGGTCGTTGTGCTGGCCACGTGATTTCCTCGATAAACGAGGGCCTCAGAAACAGATGACCTTTACAGCACTTCCCTGCAGATCACAATGTTTGAAAGGATACTTTAATTAATTATTTTTGTATTTATTTCATCGCAGTAATTTTACCCAATTACAGAATGGTCAATGGTTTGTTCTAACTCGCCCAAGCAAGACAGGATACCGCCACACAAAATACTACCAACCTTTTAATTAAATAATAAACATTTTTTTTCCTGAGAAACTAAGACCAAACTTTTACATAAATATTTATCAATTACAAATAGAAGTTTATGCTTTTGATGAATGAACTTTAATTGAAAAAAAAACACAACTACAACAGCAACAACAACAACAGCAACAACAACAACAACAACAGCAACAACAGCAACAACAACAACAAAACAACTACAAAACAACAACAAAACAGCAACAACAAAACAACAACAACAGCAACAAAACAACAACAACAACAACAACAACAACAACAAAACAACAACAACAAAACAACAACAACAACAACAACAACAAAACAACAACAACAGCAACAAAACAGCAACAACAACAACAAAACAGCAACAACAACAACAACAAAACAACAACAACAACAACAACAACAGCAACAGCAACAACAACAACGACATAGATTTTAGTAAGACATTAAGTGTGGGGGGGGGGGGCTGATGAAAGAAGAAGCGAGCGGCAGACGATAAAGTGAAACAGTACTGTGGATGAGTACTGTGGATGAGTACTATAAAGCTTTTAGGCGTGGAGTCTCCGCGGGGGCACATCTGGGGTCCTAACGCCCATGACACGCTCAAGTGCTATCAACAAGAGATGGAGGAGTAAGGCGTACAAGTACTCACGGTATGAGGAAAACGTGGAGTGCGCATCCACCGGAGGAACTCTCCTCCATTCCCATCATTCACGTGGAAGAGGCATGCGCCCCCCCCCCCCTCTTCCTTCACTCCTCAAGCCTTGGGGACCGGAAACAGTTCAAATCGAGTACTTCCTCTGAAGATTTCGCAAAGTCTTTGAAGACATTTTTGTTTTGAAATATTTTTTTTTATATATTTCGTACATTTTATTTGTTTGTTTGATCAAACTTTCTTAATACGTACGTCTCAATATCAATCCAATCAATCAACAAGTAGATCGATAAGGCAATTGAGCCTTTGGAGGTTTCAACCATGATCAACAATGACGATTCAATCAATATTTAATCCATGATCAAACAATAATTGCTAGAAAAGCCATCAAACTGTTATGTTTACTTTACATTTAGGTCTAGTTAAAAGAAAAAAACACACTCTTTCAGAAGTAAACAATAAAGTTCCCATTTCAGACCTTGCGATCTATTGGGCCTATGTTTCTTTGGCTAACGGTTAGCGAGCAGGGTTTCATGTGGCCAGCACAATGACCAACCACATTTCCTTTACCCAATTAAAGTAGATACTCATTAGAGTTGGTTGGACTCAAGGGATTCCTTAAAATCCCGAAATTAAAAATCGGAAGTCTTCACCAAGGTTCCAACCCGGGACCTCTCAGCTCGAAAGCCAAGCGCTTCACTACTCAGCCACCATCTATAGATCTACCTCTTTCTAAAATAGTTAGCACTAGCATCTATGCTTATTTTGGCTCAGTTGAAACCAGCAGTTACAAAAATATACAATTACTACATTGCGTTTCCTAAAGAAAGCAAGCATCACGTGATCATTGATTGGCGTGTTTAGTTACACGAAGGGATTACTTGTTGAAGTTTAGTTTTTTATTTCACAACAAATGTCGACTAGTGAGTCTGAATATCCTAAACCTTAGGGATAAGCTAATAACTAGAATGTTATTTAACACTCACAGACCTGCATTAGATTAACTAATATATACATGTCAACATGTTTAAAACTTGATAAAAAAAATTACCCCCCACCCTTTCATACATTGCGATCTGTAGGGCAGACGATGTAAAGATAATATGTTACACTGGTCGACGTTAACGAATATGTCACGTGGCCAGCACGACGGCCAATCGCCTTATATTGACCAACTAACGTCAGGTATACATATGATGTGGATGGACTCAGGGGCTTCCTCAAAATCCCGAATTCAAAATCCCAGTCTTCAGCTAGATTTGAGCCTGAGACCCCTAGGTTCGGTAGCCAAGCGCACTTTACCACCCCGGCCACCAAGTTTTACCTTTACTCTGTTTTCTAATTTTCTCCCATCTAGGACAAAGTGCGGAGTGGCTAAGTGGTAGGGTACATGCTATCGAAACAAGAGTTTTCGGTTCAAAGACTGAATTTTCAGGACGTCTATCTAATGGATACCTGACATGGAGAAGGTTGGTCGGCCTCAAGCATGTGTTGCCCTAAAGACGCCACGAAGGTGAAAGTTCCCCCATCGATCTTCCCTACGCCCAACGGAGATACATTTTCATTCATTTTCCTCTTATCGACAAATCGACCTACGTAAAATCAGTTCTGGAACTATTTAAAATTCCGACTAAGTCTAGAACTATATGTCTATGCGCATACTTATTATCACCATACATTGCGACATAAATACGCCTTCCATCTCCCTCTGTTTCTCTCTCTCTCATACACCTCTAATAAAAACTCTGTCGTTACCATTGAAGAGGTTATTATTTGGACCACCTACTAAATTATTTACACCAGCAACGGATAATGTTGTGTCAGATTTCATAGGCCAGTTACTTCACAGCTTCACACACACCCACAAAGACAAACACACCAAGGAAATTATGCCAGTGAACCCAACGTATTTCGTCTCAGACTTGGGATAAGCCTCTCCTTTCTTTTCGGTAGATACTTTAAGACGCATCCAACGGACCGTGGCCAAGTGGAACGCCAGGTAGACACCAGCAGGGAGCCAGAACACGCCTTCGACTTTACAAAGGGGGGAGGGGGGAAGGTAAACATTCTTCATCGAGGGGGTTCAGCACCGAGTGACCTCTTTTATAGCGAAAGTTGTCATCGAACTCTCTAGATATGAAGTCTATTATATGACCCACGAGTCTACGATAGACTAGGACATCGCCGACTTCAACAAGTCTACATATAATGGCAACACGAAACAAGGATAGTGTCGAGCCTCCTCGAACGCGACATAACGTACAGCTATCGAGACTAAATCAACAGACCTGCCGTTGTATTGCTTTCAGATTCAAGGATCTCAATTAATGAGGTAATTATTGTGAACGGAGCTTTTCAATAAACAGAAATAGCAATGTTCATAACTGAATACACGTACATATAAACGAGGCATTCAGAATGGCGACAGAACAACAGTGTTTCTCAAAATTATTCTACATGCGTACCCCTTTCTATGAGCTTTCCATTTCGATAGATACTTCTCTCTTCTTCTTGCACCTATACATGTAGACAGCCAAGAATTTTGTTTTTACTGAACTGTCTTTACTTTACAGGGTTACTGCAGTGATTGGACCCCATGATGATCTGCTAACTATCGTTAAAAAAATGCAAGCTAAAATTCTATAGAAATATTACAAGATCTTCGGTGCTCGCAAAGACCTTCCTTCAGGGAACATGACCAGGAAAAAGAAGAAGAGGAAGACATAGAAAACGATGGGAGGCCTACATAAAAGAATGGACGGGCCTGGCATTGAAAGAGGTTCTAAGTCAAAAGACAGAGAGTGATGGAGAATCTTGCATGGCGCCCCAACTGTCCAACAGACTAAGGGCTAGGTAAAGGTAAAGGTAAAAAAGGTCTTTACTCCCACATCAGTTCCTATTTAAAGTGCTCTCAATTGCTCCGAGGGGTACACCCAGTTGAAAGAAAAAAGATTGCTGGGGAGGAGAATCACACCCTGAGAACCGCTGGGATAATATTTCGGTGTTCACAGAAAGTGTAACTATTTGACGTGTGAATTCACCAGACATTTAACATGATGTGAACGATACATACCAATACACAGGTAGAATAAGTAAGTCACACTAAATGAGCAAGCGCGGTGATAACTGTATACTAACAAATAGAACAAATAGTTACATATAAAAGTGTAACGATTAGTCATTAGAAAATGTTATATCTAAGGGAACAGAACCAGGGGAGGGGAAGGAGAGGAAGACAAAATTAAGGAAGAGACGGGGCTGTCTATGGAAGAGACTCTAATCATAGCAAACGACAGAGAGCAACGGAGAAAGACTTTCTTTGGATCATTTGCAGTGCCCCAACGGAACAACTAATTATATAGTTATAGTTCGTATATCGTGGTTCGATGATGACTACTTTTGTCATCCAGGGGGGTCTGAGGGCTTTGCACTGGGGTTTTGTGGCTGGTGAGAACTACGTGAGTCCGGAATGTTCGGCTGCACACTGGGCAGGTTATAACAGCTGGAGCTAGTGTCATTGGTCTTGCTTTTCTTCTCTGACGCTTTTCTTCTGCCAGCAATTTGTGCGCCAGTTTTCGCAGCGCGACGCCATGAGGCTCTATCATGTGCTTCCGTCTCCCAGGTGGCTGGGTCAAAGCTGAAGACTTTCAGGGAAGCTTTGAGGGTGTCCCTGAAGCGCCATCCTTGTCCACCTTGTGAGCGCTTCCATTCCCTTAATTGGCCTTACAGGAGTCGTCTAGGGATGCGGGGGTCTTCCATTCTGCAGATGTGGTCCGCTTCATGATTGTGTGGATGTTTAGCAGGCCCTGTCTTTGAAGGACTTCAGTATCTGGTATTTTTTCTTGCCGTTCAACATTCAGTATTGTTCCGGGACAAGTCATGTGAAAGTGGTTCAGATTTGTTTTGCCTGTTTTCTAATACTACTTAAGGGACAGGTGAACAACACTGGATGCAGTGAAGGCAATGGTTCGTTTCAAGTGGCCTGATCCCAAGTTCAGCAAGGGCAGACATTTTTATATACATTATATAATAATTTCACACCATTTCAGTAACGTTTTTAACCATTTCCCACCAACGCCCCTCTCTAGTTTAAGGTGGCCGCCACTGACAGCACACGCTGACTGCTTTTAAAGATACACCAAGCCTGAGAATTGCAATAGTGTCCCTTGCTTCCCCATCTCAATAAATTCTTAATGGGGCTCCCACCACCACCCGTTTCAAGATGAAAGTGCTTCGTCCTGCATTATTTATCGCGGACTCGAAGCCAGAGAATGTCAATTGTACAGCGAGTCTAGTAGAATGAAAAGTTTGGACAACAATTGATCGCTCTCTCACTAATGGTTCCTTCTTCAAACTCTCTTTTCTATTGTTTTTCTCAGGTAGAGGAAAGGAATTGAACTATATCAACTCAGTCTCTCTCTCGTTTTGTTTCTAGATGGTGTTAGACCACGGGCTAATGAGCCGGGGCCTCAATTCCCCAGCAACAAGGAAACATCAGTGTTGTAAGCCGGTCGTTGACTTGTAGCTCCTAAAATCTTAATCTTAACAAATAAACTTGAAATGACTTAAGGAACTTCTTTGTGAACTATACTAACTATAACTTTATTTATAACATATGCGAAATCAAGTTAAAATGAAATCAAATAAATGTAGTGGACTTCAGTAATACCATTTCTTAACAAAGTCAAACTCACTACAATAACACAACCTTTTTGTGTCACTTTCTGGAGTCGTCTCCCATAAGACAAAGTGGCGACGATGCCACGACAACTCTACCTATGTTGCATCATTTACAGCCAATCGCTAACCTCTTCCCACCGTCACCACAGAAACACACACACACTTCCATAACAATCAGGTTGTAGCATTATGCTATTCATGATTGAATATATTCCTAGTAAAGATTAAAACATTTTAGCGGGTTCCGTGTTCTTACTCTAGCTTAAAGCACAACGTAATCAATAAATATAATAAATATCCACGAGTTAAAATACGAATAGTTTCATGAAGTAAAACCAACTATTACAATTATATGTAGGCCTACCTAACATTAGTTGAATAAAACCAAAGTGATTTGACGTTGTAATAACCACATATCAGTTTCGCTTACATTGTTAAGGCCATTGCCACATTTAAAAGTAGCGACCCAACCATAACGCCACTTTCCTCTAATAAAGTAAAGTAAAAAAGAAATACCTAAAAAAAGAAAGACAATTCTTCCTTTATACACTCCGACATAAGGCGATTATTTTTCTCTTAATTGCTAAAGAATTTTAGATTTAAAAAAAATAATGGAACATATTTTTATTGCCACGTCCCTTTCCCCAAGAAAAAAAAATTCGAGTTTAGATAATTCTACTAGACTTTATAATATTCTAATGTTAAGCTTTTAGATCTAGACTTAGAATACGATGCCCAAAATGTTCCTGAGAAAACTTATTGAAGTCTTCAAAAAATAGAGTCTATTTATGAAAATACTCACACACGTAGAGTCTGTTCTAATTCTCTAGCCAAATTAATTGTTTTATACTTTAAAAAAATTAAAACATTCAAACTAGATTTTTCCCAGTTTAGCCAACAAGCTATTCATTCTTTTCCAACAGTTATACATACACTTTCAAATTTCTAGGGGAATCGTTAAAGCCGTTTTCGAGATCCTTATTATGGTTCCATTTTCCAGGATCCATTAGTTAATATGAATCTGCGACCTCAATAAAAGAATTGTAAAAATTGCAACTAGAAAATACGCCATGCACAAGTTGTTAATAAGTTCTCGAATTTCCAAAAAAGGAGAAAAAAAAACAAACTTATTACGTCATTTCCTTTGTCTAGAAATAACAGTAAGGAAAGTAGTCATCAACACATTTTTTTTACGGCATATATTATATAGTAATAATGTTATTTATAAAGCGTTCTTAACAAACATAATGGAGTCCCAAGGTGGAGGCAAATTGTTTTTGTTGCTTACATCTATCAAAACATCTACAGACATAACATCATTTTGGATAGGGGTCAACAGCAGTATCGAATTCAACCAATCCTGTAGGAGATTAGAGAAACACAATACAGATATGTAGAACAATAACACAAAACAGCCCAGATTGAGTCACTCTCCTCTTCATACACCTAGCCAAATAGGTTATAGAGTGTACGGGAAAATCCGTAACCTAATTATAGAGCATATCCGTTACAGCGTGATAACCATCGAGATATCTAATTAGACCATGGCAGGGAAGAAAGAGAGAATGCTATGCCACTAAGAGAAGAACTGTTTTGGGAGACGAAAAATGCACGATTAGAGGGTCTCCCGGTGCAGACTTCTGGTGTGAATCCTTTTCAGTTGAGGTTTGAAATGTCGCCAAGAGTTGGTGTCGCTTGAGTCTAGACCAGTGGTTCTCAACTTTTTCCTCCAAGAGTCGATTTTTAAATACCCATATTTTAACTTTTCTCACTAGCATTTTGTATTAATAACTTTACACTACTCTTACTGAAATCAAGTCAGAAATTATCAATATCTCATTCAATTACCATCGACTCTTCTGTAAAATACCCCCCTCCTGTTCCATTCTCCGCAGGGTACTTGCAGCCCCAGTTTGAGAAAAGTGCCATAGAGCAATAAACGAAATTCGTGTTATCAGTAGCTGTTACAATTTCTTGAATGTCTCTTTTGTTAAGGCGATCCTTGGTGGATGGTTTCTAAAAAAGGCAAGAGGGTGGATAATGACTCAGAATCAAGACTTTATCTGGGCTCTGGCAATGACTCAGAGTACGATTTGCGCTTTACGGAAGGGCACATCTTCGCTCTGTAATTAACAGCGGTGGTGGGAATTATGGATCTAGGCTAGAGCTTTTGATAGTCCGCTACATGCTCCAGGTTCATGTCCCACGGTTCCGTCCGTCATGGTGGCTTGGCATAATTGCAGACGTTAAAATTTGAAATGAGAATATTTAAAACAAGAACAAACTGAAACGGTTTTAAAATGGTTCACAAATAAGCGTAACATTTGATTGCTTTTAAATAAGTTATGAAAGGGATACACCTATTGTTTAAATATAACAACCTTTCAATAGATGTTATTCAGGGCATTTATCTTGTGCACCCATTACTGAGTGACTCGTAGGATTAACGTATAGAAATTTGTTGTTTTTAAATTGGTCTAAAGGTAGTTGCATATCTATACAAAACAGAGATTTATATTTGTTAATTAAAAGTATTGAGCTTGCATAGAAAACTGTAGGTCGACAATATAATTATTCCCTTAGATTTTCAGACTGCACCAGATAGAAATCTATTGTCATGATGGAGCTGCTCAAAGTCAACAAACAAGCGAACTATGATAAAACTTAAAGAAACATAACTCGTACTTTGATACACGGTAATAAAGTCCAGGATTAGTTGCCACACACCGCTTTGGAATCACAAAAAGTCGGTCACCTAATGGAGTGGCCTGAATCGTATCACCTCTGGGTTGAAAGTACGCCCCGTAACGCCCTCTTCCCACGCTTCGCTACCCACACTCATGATCAGGATTATCAAAACAAAGGCGTCTAAAAATACCCAGATCAACCCAGATCTACACAGGTTACTCACAATCGCCATACTTTTGTCTTAAAACTCGTCAGAGCGTAAAAATAGAGAAGTTAAACTACACAAGAGCTTAGTGCCAAGTGTGGTGATACCGGTTACCTACACCGGTTAGCTATACCGGTTAGTAAAAGGGATTGAATCGAAAAATGTGTCAGTCAATACAATAAATGGCGCTTTTTTTAAAAGTCTAACTGAAGTGTCTTCATATCTCTAGGATCTTATTTCGGTAGAATCCTATCCAGGGATTCTAAAATCATTAACTTAAACACGACACCGGGACTTTCTCGCTCATAGACGACTCGTCAAAAATATGACAATTTATTTTCTAAATGTACTTAAGGACCACAGATTTAAAAATAAAAAAAAATAAATGATGTTACAATTGACGCTGTCTTCGTTGTCGACTTTAAATTGTTTGTGTGGGGGAGGTGGGGAGGAAGTTGAAGAAAAAGGTTGCAATCAATGACAATAAATTTAATTGCGACATTTCCTAACTATAATTACTTTCTGACACAACCCCCCCCCCAACAATAAAGAGTAAAAACTCCCTCCCGCGAACTTGTTTTTTCTTAATTGACCTAAAGATAGGAACCAATTAAAAGAAATCAATCAAACAAACAAACAACTGTCATGGAAAAGTTCAATAACATAGTTATATTTAAAGGCAATTAAGTTGTAGTATTTAAAGGCAATTCGTCTTTTCCTAAATAAACCTAATTACCGAAAGAGCTTAGGTAATACAGAGCACATATGTACACATCACGACACATTCACTCTTAGTGTAGCACAACTACATAAAAGGCAACACGAATACACACACCGCAAAACATCTACACAAAGTACTACACATCTACACAAAATACAGCATCACTCACATCACTACACATACCGTACAACACATCTATATACAGTGCAAAAGATCTACACAGACAGACACATTTACGCACAACACATAACATCTAAACACAATACAACACATCTACATATACAACAACATATCTACACACAGTGTAACACATCTAAACACATTAAAAACACACCCATGCTTTGCCAGGACTAAAAATCTCGTTCCTCATTACCCTAATCAGTTTAACACCATCATTTTAGAGGCAATTGAAAGTAAAGTGAATATTTAGTTCTCATTACATATTTTTTTGTTTTTCATCAATCCAGGTCGGAACACTCATACTGCTATAGAAATGGGTTTGTTCCCAACTTGGAAAGGGGCATTTAACCCAGCAGGTCTCCGATGACTACTGGGGGAGATAACAATTGGATCACCTGCCAACTAGGGGCGAGGATGCCAGGAGTGAAATTAGCTCCGGGGGACAGCGCTGACAAAATTGTTCTCCCATCCCTCACAGCCCCCCTCTCCCGGTCCTGATGGTTTCAAGAAGGAAAAAAAAAGGGGGGGGGGTGACGAAGATGTTGCAGGAGTTTTTGCAGGGTTTTGACAAATAAGGGAGGTGAGGGCGCCGAGGACAAGACAAGTGCGATGGCCGAACACACACACACACACACACAAATCTGCAGTGCGTCAGATGCTATACTGGTGCATAGAAGGGAAGGCTGAGTGTCAGATAGGCGTGTCTTTTGAGGGGAAGCCAGTTGACCACCATTGTGGCATCCCTCAAATTTGATATCCCACGTCACATCCCTGTGGTAGTTTTTAGGCAACATTAGAATCATGGGATCGCCTTTCACTCAGAGGGTCTCAGTCTCACGTCTGCTTCTCCTAAAGTCCCAGTGTGAAGCAACACAGTAGCCATTTTGTTTTTTTTTCATTAACGTCTGCTACAAAATTGAGAACAAAGTGATCTTTTCCTGGCGTTTGGAAAAGAACAAAGAATAGTGTCATTGTAATGATTATTTCGGCCTTTATTTTTAAGCGTCTAAGTTTGTAAAATGTTTTACATGTTTCGGATGTTCCTTCAGAGTTGGAGATAATTTACTTCCTAGTCCAAACCTCCCGCAGGAAGACGGAGGATGGGAGCGGGCAGGGTTTGAACCCGGGACCATCGATAAATCCAAACAACAGTCCAGGGCCAAAACTGCACGACCAGGCAGCCATCCAGTCTTATATGATAATATAATTTTATGTCCCCCCCTCCCAAAAAAAAAAAAAAAAGGAAATGGATATTATATGAAATTCCAAGTATCATAAGTATAAAGACTGCTTGGTCACGTGGTATGGGCTTCAGATTGTTGTCATAATGTCATGCTTTTGTGCCCTGCCTGCTGACACTTGCAGAATGTTCAAACTTAGACAAAATAATCTTCTTACTTTGGTCACGTCTGACAATTATGTAACAAACGAAACGAAACAAACACGCCAAGAGACTGAGAGTCACACTTTTTGATTCACCCGATATACAAACTGAACAACATGCCCACTAATTAAGCGTTAATATTTAGATCCGAACCAGACAATACACACTTTAGTTTTAAATTATTTAATTAAATTTTAAATATTTTTTTAAATTCCGTTTTTTTTTTTATTTATTGTTTGGTGTTTTCGCTGAACCTAAATTGTCACCAGTTTAAAAGTCTTGGAACAAGGTTACAGGTTTGTGTGGTATACATTCTGGAACACCGTCTCAATGGCCCGAATTCAAGCTCTACTGGCCTCCGTCCAGAGCGAGGTTTGGGCCAGGATGTAATAATCTTTGATACTGAAGTAACATCGGAAACACTTTAACAAAAACAAAATGTCCTGCACTGACCAGCCCATAGGCTACACTGGACGAGCGGTCATTGGCCTGAAATCTATAATAAAGGCAAAATAATATGAGAGTGTGTTTACTTTGTGTGTAATATATATATATATATATATGTATGTGTGTGTGTGTGTGTGTGTGTATGTGTGTGTGTGTGTAAAGTAGATGATACATAATGAAAAAAAACAACTACTGGATATTAGTGTTGTATTAAATACCATTTGATATACGAAAGTTGTTAACAAATTTTAATTTCTATACAGCAATATAATTTTTTTTTAAAAGCATTATCTCGTGAAACAATATCACGAACTCATCACGTGGATATTTGATCGTCTGCTAATTTGATAAAGTTTCATTAATTAACTCCAAAAGTCGTGGCGTCCAGGGGGAATGAAGCATTCGTGTGGCTGTTACTTCCGCTGTGATAGCATTCAAAATACCCCAACCCCCTGCCTCGTTTTGGACATGATGGTGTAAAATAGAATGTGACGGTCACATGACACCGAAGTGGTTATCGACAGTCCACTGCTGCCCCATCTCCTCCTTGCACCCTCCATCCAGAGGGAGTCAACACCAGCATCTTGGTAAAGAATGACATTTTAATATTTTTTTTTTAGGACTACGGTGACATCATATTTTCTAACAACATAGAAAATTTTATTATTATTTTTTTTTTAAATAATTATAGACATGTCAGTGGAAAGGTATGTAAAGCAAAAAAAATAAGGGCCTTTATTTCATGACCAATATCATGAGTATCTCGATAGTATAAAGTATAGTATTAAAAAAATAATAAAGAGAGTACGCCTTTACGAACTTGAGGTGGTGGCAGAGGATGGAAAGGTCATATATTTCTGTGACCTACATTTACCGAGGGAGTCATGTGATAACAACCAGCACAGCAAAGACAACCGACTTTTACTTTCTGCAACTAACACTAGGTCAGAGTTGGGTAGACTCGGCGTCCTAAAATACCTCCGGTTTTGGAAGCCAAGCACATTGCCACTCTACCTTCATGCCCCCATGGAAACGAAAGTTTTTCTGTTGTTTTTTTTGTCTTTTAAAAAATTATAATTCAATATTTATAAAGTATTACAGAAAAAGCATGACAAACTCATGAATTGTACAGATCTTCCGACAGCGCAAAGTAATCATCAATTAGTCATTGTTCATAATTCCTGGTAGTTTAGATTTGTCATAAGTTCCATCAGCAGACAATTTTATAACTTCATGCAAAATTGTATGGGGGTGGGGGGGGAGGTGACTGACAGGTTGGGCGCTTGACTTCCCAACCGGGGGTCCTGGGTATTATGAATTTTGGGATTTTTAGAGCGCCCTAATGGGTAACTAGCATTAGTTATGGAGAGTAGAGGCGGTTGGTCGTTGTCCTGGACGCATGGCACTATAGTCCTTAACCATCATCATCACCTTAACATCATCCGCCTCGTAGATCGTAAGGTCTGAAAGGAGGAACTATGCCAGTAGACATTCACAAAAAATCAACACAATAACAAGAAATTTCCCGATTAATGCAGGTAAGAGCAAGGTCTTTGGATCACTGAAGATTCAGAGGCATTGATCAGCTAGAACAACTTATCGAGGCTCTGGTTTTCAACAGTAAACTATTTTTGTTTTCTATTAAGAATTGAATACAAGATAGGGGCTCCAAGAATAGTTAATTACGCTTGTATTTAGGACTTTATGTCTCTTTTGAGTATATATTGGACCTACGCTATCTCTAGTACTATTGGTTTCCAATTAATATAAGCGAAATTGAAACAATGTATAACTTTACGTTCCAATTATACCCATCGATGACGACAGAAAATGTTTAAATGAGAGTATATGTATGTTTGTTTTTCATGCTTTATTTTGGTTTAAAACTGTGTGAATAAACGTGATATAAATGTATCGGAATTAATAGTCTCAGGGATACTGAAAATTGACTTTGATTCAATAACAAATGCAGGCGTATTGGTCTTTGGTTTATAGTTCCTAGCACATCGGCACTACTACTAAGGCCCTATGTCGTGCCCATTAAGCATGCATAAATTCATTATATATCAAATATGATACTTTAAAAACGTATGCAATATAAGCAAACTGATTGAAACTACAATTCCCACCTCGCCACCACCTACCCTTCCCCCCCCCTTTTTTTTGGAACTAAAATGGAAACACTAAAATCTTGTTTAAATCAAGATTTATTGGGGTCACTTAATGTATACATATAGAAAGTCAAGAACCTTAACTCCCGATGGAAATTAATTCATCGACGTCGTCGTGAAGAGTTATTCAGCATCAAAGGCTAGCATTGCTGGGTTATTTCATCAGGTGGACTCACAAGAACAGGCACCCCCTCCGCGCCCGTCACACACGCACACCCTCGCCACCCTAGGCACATACAAAGGCAGTAAAAATTATTTAAGAATTAGTTTTGTTTTAAAGATGAGAATTTATGGCGAAGTGAGAAGTACCGCAGCATTGTGGGAGGTCGACCTCATCAGAAAACTTCCGGAACTTTATGAGCCGGTGGGAACTCTGGGAGAAATAAAATGTCCTTCGAGTGTTTGGAGACAGAACTGTAAAGAGATTGGGTTCAATACTAACAGGGGTGGACGGAACACTTGCAATATAAGAGAAGAGAGGGAATCGAGTAGCTACAAGAGAGAGAGAGAGAGAGAGAGAGAGAGAGAGAGAGAGAGGAGATTTAGTGAGTTAAAGGGAAAGATAACTTTTACTGTTTAATTGTTTTATCTTTATGCATTTCAATATCAAATCCTATGTTAACAGTTTATAAAAAATGGCCCCAGGTTAACTTTCATTTTCTCAGAGTGTCTACTTAAGAATAACTCACTATTCCTTTCAACCCTCGCTAGAAGCTCGTTAAACCAATACTAAAATTAATAGCCTTTTTTTACGTATTTCACCTGTAGCCCCGAATCTCGTGAGGCTATCAAGTCAAATTAATTGAATATTAGAGTGGGAGAACCCACTTCAGCAGTATCTCATAAAAATCAGCTTTAAATAATTATACTAAGTTTATGAATCTACTTTGCAGACGTCTTAAAAAATCAGAAACTCTTTACCTGAGCAACAGGAAGATAAAGCCAATATTTAAAAAAAAACAACCTCAAACTTAACATTAAATTTATTTTTAAATTATAGAGTTTTAAAGAAAATTCAAGTCTTGCATTTATTACAGAAATTAAGATTGTGCAACAGAGCGTGCTATTTAAACTATCAAACCAAAAAAAAAAAATAAAAAAATTTTCGATAAAAACATTTATTTGTTTCTCTCTTGTGCAAAATGCTTAGAACGCTCTACTGTACATAAGTTGTTTGTGCAATTAGCGTGAAACTTTTCTTTTCGACTGTCAGCCTTTAAAATAAAGTTAAGGCTGAAATTTCATTTAAAATAGTTTCGCATTCGACATTTGAAAATTTATTTTTTTTTCATTCTAGATCCAATCTCTGTGTCACCGTCAATCTATTCTATAAAGCATATTGTAAGCGGTAGGTTTTTTTTATGTGTGTTCTTTATAGAAATCGACACCGTTTGAATAATCTTGATAAAATTTAGCATAAGTGTTCCTTAGATTACAGCCAAGACACTAGTGGAAGTTAAAGGTTCCTTCCACAACCGGAGGATATTAAAATAATAAAACAAATAATCAGCGCTATAGACGCATTAATTGAATTAGTAAAAAATAATAATAAAATAAATAAAAACATTAAAAAAAACAAGAAATAAAAACATAAACCTATTTGTTCAAAAGGGTTACTAAATAGCAATGTTGTTGTCTCTGTTCGAAAATTGAACATAATCAATTGAAATAGGTCAACTATTGAATATTTGTTTTATGTATGGTATCCTTTCTTTGCATAACAAAGTATATATTCTATTCAAAATTTATGTACTGTTGAATTGCCATATATCTAAATGTAATATAGATTGAGATTACCTCTCTATGTATGCAAAAATGATGTAGGATTATAGTCTAATTAACTAAGTCAGTTTATTGATAAAATGTCTTTTTAACTATTCCCAAAAAATTATTTCATAAAAATAAACCATCTTCTCATTTTTTAAAAAGCAGCAGTCTTTTCTTGACTTTTGTTTTGTTTTTTCTTTCTCAACTCTATGTTTCCCATTTCTTCGACGTTTTCTAGCTCCGCCCCCCTCCCTCTGCTTATGCCTTACTTACCGCCCCTTATTCGTTTTCTATTTCACCATCGTATATCAGCTTGTAGATAACATCTAAATGACCTCCGACCTCGAATTCAATTTATTTGCACACCTAAAACAAACCCAAATAGTAAGACCACCCGGGAAATAAAAAATGATAAAAAAAAACAAACAAAAAAAACCCCAGAAACCCTATTTCAGAAAAAGAGAGTTTTGCATAAAACAAACTCCCATCCAACTTAAGTCCGTTGATGCTAGACAAGCTGGCACCCAAAAGCCGGTGTTACCAGATTTTTTTCATCTTCTGCTTTGTAGGCGCGTAATTTATAAGCGACTAACGCTTTGTTCGTGTCGACATTTTTTTTTTTGTTGAAAAAAAACGTCTTTAGAACAAACAATTAGGCGGATCACAGATCCCCAGCGCTCCCCCAAGGCGCCGAGGCTAACACCGAGGGTGTCATCGCCCCTGGCCATGAGATCTGATTTTCCGGATCCATGCTCTGTTCTTGAACAGAAAGGCACGAAGCGCAATGTGGGAAAACTGTTGGTCTTGTATGTGTGAAAGAGTTGGGCTTGTGTACGTGTGAGCTTTCGTGCAAGTGTGAGGAAGATGAGGGCAAGTGTGAGGAAGATGAGGGCAAGTGTGAGGGGACATGGTGATCGAGACGGTGAAAATTAGATCACAATTTTAGAAGGAGTTCGTAAAATTAGAGTGTTAACGCCGGACTGAAATGAGAACTTGAAAAAATCCGTAACAGTATTTTCGTTATCGCCTCCCTTGATTTTGTCTTAAGATTTTGCTTTTCCTGTTGGTTTTAATCGAGGTGCCAACACGTCTGGGTCTTGGACAGTGTTTTAAATAGTTTTTTTTCTTTATATTTCAACCGAAACAACGTCTCGAAATGGTTTCAGTTCTACTTGTGATTATTTACTTTCAGACGGATGATTGCCTGGTCATTTCTTAACAAAAATGGCTGAGACGTATTTTGGGAGTCAGTTACACAGATCGGGTATCAAACAAGGAAATCCTATGCCGAACTGGGAGTCGAACACTTGATTAGGTTGTGACAGAGCGTCGCATGAGGTTTGCGGGACATGTTCTACGATAAAATGAACTACGTATACCAAGAGTTGCGATGACATGGAAGCCAATCCGAGGAAAGCGCAAACAGGGACGTCCTCGTATTGGCGACACACCTTCACGGAGGACCTGAGAACAGTGGGCACCATGTGGGAGGAAGCTTCAGACATTGCCAACGACAGATCTTTATGGAGACAGCTTGCTGCCCAATGCGCCGAACGGCGCGGGAGGTCCTAAGTCTAAGTAAGTCTAAGATTGCCTGGTCTTGTGGCCTACGCTCCAGAAAGTAGTTAAGATGGTCCTGGGTTCAAACTTTTCCCGCCCTAATCTTCTGAGGCCCTCAAGACGTTTTGACTAAGGATGAAATATGCCAGATGTTTAGGCCTCGGATGAAATATTAGAGATGTTTTGACTAAGGATGAAATATGTCAGATGTTTGGGTCCAGGATGGGATTGTACGAGATCATCGTCATTTCTGAAGTTCGCCTCAAACTTTCGTTGTAAGAGTGCCATGTTTATGAGGTTATTGAATAGTCATAATGTCAAAAAATATAATAAAATAGACAGTTTGTATTCACTCAATGCATATTATCCTTACCGAAAGTTAAAAGAAGAAATTGTCTTTAATGATTCTGTGAATTTTCTCTTCACCTAATGTGTTCTCTCCTTTTTCAAGAATCTAAAAACAACAAGGTTCTCATATTCCCGAAAATTTCACTTACAAATATAATAAAAGAGGTTGCTAAAAAAAATATTTTAAATTATTATATTTTTCCCCTGGTGAAATCGTGAGATACTATGTCTGCAAATGTTAGCTTTATATTTCAGTCCAAATCTTCAAAGAAATGAATCAAAAGTTCTATCCCAAAAAGTCAAGAGAGAAAAACAAATTAGATCTAAACGTAGCATAAGGTTGAATGAAAGAGAACGAGCTATTGGTCTAAACTGCCCACAGGTTGTGACGTTGCAGGTCAGTGTTGAGGCCTTCTATAACATTGCGAGGTAAGATACTAGATCTAGATTTCCATGGAACTACTAGGTCTATAACTTGCTTCTACATTTACACATTATGTCTCAAAGAGGGTATAACAAAGCCACTAACAGCGTCATACTTGATAATAAGCGCCCCCACCCCCCACCTCGCCATCTTAAACACAGACCATTTGTTATAGAAGGCCTCAACACTGACCTGCAACGTCACAACCTATGGGAAGTTTGTGGCAACGAGCTATTGGTCTAAACTGCCCACAGGTTGTGACGTTGCAGGTCAGTGTTGAGGCCTTCTATAACAAATGGTCTCGCTTAAACAAACACACATGTATACACAAGCACGTTTACCCGCTCACACTACGCCCATTTTCCACACTTTTAATAATTATAACATTTCAACAGACTCCCGGTCACTGACGTCCTGTCAGAACTTTTGCCAGAGCGGTGACTAATGGAATCGATATTTGTGTATTTTGCGACACACGATACCAGGTATGTAAAGGCAATCCAAGCGTATCGTTCATACAATATCGCAGTAACTATACCTAATGACTGGGGCGCAGTTCGAGATTAAATACAAGAGGAGAAAGGGTGGGGGAAATAACATGGTCGAGAGAAAAACAACACAATTAATGTGAAAGGGTTCCGATTCATTCCTCTATATTTGTGTTTTATTTATTTGTCTGTCGTGAAAACGCTGGACTGAGTACTTTAAGCTTGGGAATGTTAGTTCAATGTACTCACACTTGTGTAACATTGTTTAAAGATATAGATGAACTTCTTCTTTGCCCTTCTCTTTTCTGTTCAGATCTGTCATTCACATTCAGTGTCCTTTCTCTATTTCTCTCTAATGACCTCTCTTTCTCTTATGCTCTTTTCTCTCTCTCTCTCCCCATCACGCCCTCTCTCTCTCTCAAGGTATACCTCTCTCTCTCTCTCACGCTCTCTCTTTCACTCTCATACTCTCTCTCTCTCTCTTTTGTATCAAAAATCACACACCCACCATCTTTCATTTTCGACTAATAAAGAAAAGAAATTTTCTAGCTTAAAAAATTCGGGGCCACTAGGGGCCAAGGAGGGTGATATTGGTGGCCCCGGGAGACGAATCTACTGACGTCATTTTAAGGACAATTTCAAGATGGTTAGACCCCCATTCCCCCACATTTTTTTCTATCACCCTGCATTAATCGTCTTCAATCTCCCCCTCCCCCTTTAAGCAAGAATCAGTTATGCTTCATCTTTTTTCCGCCATTCTGTTTGTTCCTAGTGTAAAGGCAGAGAGGAGGGTTAGATCAGAATGACGTTGTGAAGATTAAATTGACACAGCCCTCCCCTTTTATGTTGTTCCACGGGACCGGAAGTCAGTCAAAGTTACTCACGATTTACTTGCGAGACGTTTACTTTAGTCCCAGATATTACGTCCGCATTGTTTACCCCCCGTGTGAGACGCCCATGGAGGATTTAATAATGAAGCAGTGTTAGCGCACCAACAAGCCACGCAACTTCCGGCGAAACCGTGGCGCGTGCGGACGTGAGAATAACGCGTGAGAGAATTGGGATGAGATTACGTAAAATATGAACCAGGAAGGGAGGGGGGGGGGCGGGAGGGTGATTTGGGAAAATAATTCGAAAGGATGAACTAAACCAACAAATAAGTAATTTGAACATTCTGGGGTGTTAGGAAACTGCAATATCTGCGTGGTCTTACAACGTCTAAAACATATAGAAACATCTGGACTGACTATGTCACTATAGGGTCAAATTAAAAAAAGAATAACATAAAAATACTTTAAAAAAACAAAACAAAAGAAGCTTGAATTAAGTGCAATTGTATCAATTAGTTTGAAGCAGTCTTGTCATGAAATGTTTAATGGATCTAAAAAAACAGCGATTAGAAATATTTTTACACATTGGTTTTGTTTAGCGCGATTTCATGATCTTAGTTTTCTCAATGCGCTATGATCCTATCACTTGTCTGGACCAGATGGGGGAAAAAAGGAAAGGGGGAAGAAGCATGTATCTGTTTTAAAGTTACCGTGATCGCTTTTAAATGTATACAATTTTTAAAACTATTTTAACTAGGGCTCAAGCCGCCTCAATGGGACTAATTCAAGTACGATTTCTTTCCCTTGTTCAATACGAAACAGTTTGTTTTGTCATGTGCAAGAAATAATTGTGCAAAATTTAAACTTGATCCGAGAATGGGTGTGGGAGAAATAACGTGCACCAACTTTTTAAAGACAGACAAACAGACAGACAGAGTGAGTTAATATAAGCTTTGTATATAAAACACACACACACACACAAAGAAAAACAAGGAAGAAGTTTTTTAAAGCATAAACCAATTCAAAACCAAAATATATAATAAATATCGATGCAGCAATTAAATAATAATAATAATATAATAATAATATAATACTATCTTCGTGACCCTGGACACTCCTAGGAACATTTTCATTACTTGTCAATGGTGCTACTGCTGCGAACCAGCAATATTCCTAATAATCAGTGGTCAGTCTTAAGGGGACTACAACGAATTCTGTCTCCCTTAATGAATATCGATCCTGATCCTGACAGAGCCAGAGAATTTGAAAAACGTTTAATAATAATAATAACAATCATAATGATAATAAGGGCAGATCTGCCAATCACCAGAAAATTCCTCAGTGGAAACTGATAAAGGGACTACGATGAATTTTATTTTCCTTTAACGAAACTCGACCCTGGCAGCGCCAGAGAATGAATACTCGTTCGTTTCTAATATAATAATAATAATAATAATAACAATATAACGTAAAGTGAAATAAAGTTTTTTAGGCATTTTTTTACAAACTGAATAGTAAGCATGAAAATTCTACACTTTATGCTCTGCAATGCACCATTTTCTTAAATTGAATGGACTGCCGGGTAGAGAATTATCAAGTTTGATTTTCATATACCTGTACAATGCTCATGTAGTTTTTCAGAAATAGGTTAGTGTCACCGCGTTATTTTATATGTTATGAATGTGGCTGTGGTTATCAATGTAGGCGTGGTGGTGACATTGGGTTCTTGTTACAAATCACTGAATAATGAAATGACGCTGGGTGTAGCAGACAATAAGTTTAATATAACACCACATAGTGAATACACCATACAATTCGACCCAGGAATGGTCAGTATTAATCCAACAGTAATATACGAATATCACAACTTAGTACTTATTCTATAACCAACTACTTTAAACATCTAACTCTACTGCTTATATCTTAAGTGACTCAATACAAGTGCTTGCTACAAGATCTCTATGTGGACTGCCTTTAACTCTCTGGTTCACCTAAGGTCAAAAGTGTTCACCTTAGTGCAACATGGGTTGTGAATAAGATTCACAATATGGAATTAACATACACAATACAGAATTAGGGTTTCTACTCTATGGCACCAACTTTGAGGTGGTGACATTACCTATCACCCCCTTTTTGAAAAAAATTTTGAAGAAATTTTTTTCAGCTTGACGACATAATTATCATAAGTAGGATCAATTGGAATTCTTGGGGTCTATCAAATGTACAATTGCAGAGTTCAAATAGAACTACAAACTTGCAATAAAATATATAATATGACGGTGTTACACAAAATATTTGCTGAATCAAAAAAAATTCATACAAGGGCAAAATTCTCTAATTCATCATATTCTTGTAAGGCAATTCAAATAATTCTCTGAGTCAAATACTTAACCTCTCAAATAATTCTTTACATGTAGTTCTAATATATACATCAATATTCAAATGTGTTCAATATTTACAAGTCTTTTTCATAATAATATGTGCAAAGTGTGACAAAAATTTCAATGACAATCTCCTATGTCACAATGTGAAAAATTAATACAAGTTTTTTTATTCACAATATCTATTTATAAAAAATCTTTGACACTATAGAAATGTTAGAAGTCTGTTTTTTTTTTTAACACCAATAGTACAATATGTACAAATCATGTAGAAAATGTTACAAGTAAGTCTCAATATGTAAGTGATAAGTATAGAAAAATTCAAAATATATGTGTCAAAATTCAACATCAAATTGTTTAATGATCATTGTTACCAATTCAATGTATCTGTTTACTTCAATATGAGGTTTGACATCTCCATAAAAAATTGTTGTGCATTAATATTAGACAAGTAAATATGTATAATTCAAGTATCAAAATATTGGATCAAAAGTATCAACATGAAATCAAAATAATAAGTATCCTTCATAGTGCTTGTACATGCACCTTATATTTCAATTAAGTATTTCTCTATATGCCAGTTCAAATAATTTGTAGCTAGTAATGGCAAAAGTTTAATGTTACATTGTTTATCAAATAATTATTGAGTACAAAGTTCAAAAAACTCTTTTGTCAAAAAGATTCAACTGAGAAAATGTGTCAGTTTTGATACAATCTTTGAGTTTACATTAATTTGTTCAAGCATATATATACAAGCATAACATCATAATGGTTTAGTTGTATTCATTTTAATCTGTTGTGAAAAAATGTGTAAGTCCAATTTAAAAGAATAATATCAAGTGTCTCTTTCAGTACTTGAAATATCAAAAAGTTTGTACAACAATCTTCTTGTTTACATCAATGATTGTTACAAAAAATAAAGTTCATAAGAATAGTTTGACAAAAATGTTTTCAAAAAATACAAGTGTATGTCAATATTTCATTACACTAATTGACATTGAATAAATAAGTTACATTATGAATCAATCTCCTTTTTCAATAGTATTGAAAAATGTGACTAAGTTATATAATTGTGATAAATGACATAGTAAAAAAAATTCCAATCTTGTTTACAATAGCTGTAGAAAAAAAAATTTGTCACAGTTGTTCTCAATACAATGAGAAAAAATAATGTTTACATTGTATGGAAAAAAAATTAAGCTAGGTACTGAATAAGTTTGGAAAAAATTCAATGTTTGTTTACATTGTTGAGTACAAAAATGTTATTCTTGTTGACAAAAGAATGTGAAAAAAAAATTGTTGGTTACAATGTAGTAATCAAATTCCAAAGTTTGTTTACAAATAGAGTTTTTTTTTAAAAAATGAAGTCTTAGTTCTAGTTCAATGTTTACAAATAGTACTCAATGTTTACAAAATAATGCTCAATGTTTACAAAATAACATCATAGCTGGTTGTAAAAATAATTTTTTACTTTAAGGTGTGAATCTTAAATCTTTGAACTTTAGCAATTGTGACTTTAATTCTATGACCTTGAATTTATGCTAGCTTTAAAGTGCATTACTCTAATATATCTTCCTTGAAATAAAGTATTATCAAATGAATTGACAATTTTGTTACAATCTCTTTGTGTTTTCAAATAGACTAAAGCTATTTTGTTTGATTTGTCTTCACTTATTTTGATGTCTACCCATTTTACAAAAGCTGTGTTGTTAAAATAATTCATAATAGTTTGCCATCTAGTATTTCTTGAAAGATTTTCAACTTTAACTATATGATGTGTATAATTATTTGTTTTGTTTGCTGCTTTGGTTCTGTTTGTTTGATGTGATCTACTGTTAGTTGGACTGTAGCTTTGCCATGTTCTTCTGTTATATTGTTGTTGATAGGATCTATTATAGTTAGGACTGAAACTCTGGAAAGTTCTGTTATCTCTTCCATATCTATGGTTTCTATTTACATGTTGTTGTTTTTCTGATGCCATTCTCTTTCTGCACTCTGCTTTGGTGTGACCCAATATGCCACAGAAAAAACATTGTATGCTCTTGGCATATTTAAATTTATTTGTAGATCTTGGATGGTTTTCTGTCACTGTTGCAGCTACATTGTACAATTCCCTTTTGTCAATGGTGATGTTTGGGTGGGAGTCCTTGTATGTTGTTAAGTTTGATATCAATTCAGCTTCATTTTTTATTTTTCTCTCCTTCAGGAATGAGAATGCTGCATCTGTAACATTTATTAACACATTCTCAATGAGAAAAAAATCTAAGATCTGTTTGGGGTCATCTAAGTTACAGTTTGCGAGTTGTAGCCACTTTGTCATGTTCTGGCGCATGTCATGTATTGTTCTTTTTAAATCTGTATTCTTTGCTAGTTTTATTTCCCTAAAAAGTTTTCGATAGTGCTCCTCCGTTTTGCCAAAATGTTCAATTAGTCTTTGTTTTACTGTGTTGTAGTCTTTTCTTTGCTCCATAGTTAGTGTGTCGATGATGTTTAGTGGTTCACCTCTTAGGTTAGCTAGCAGTTGTTGAGCCATTTGTGCACTATTCATATTTGCTGTTTGACAGATGTATTCAAATTGAATAATGAAATTTTCTAATGTGTCTTCTTTTGGGTCAAAGTTCCTAAATTTGCTATGATACTGATGATGAGATGAAGTTTGACTTGCTGAATTGTCTTTATTTTCTTTTGCTAGTTTTGCCATTTTTTCTTCATGTTCTTTTAATTTTATTTCATGCTGGCGTTCTTTTTCTTTCTCTAAGTTTTCTTGTTCTTTCTCTCTGAGTCTTCTTTCATGTAGCATTTCTTCCCGTTGCTTGTCTTTTTCTACTCTAATTCTATCTATTTCAATTTTAATGAATGCAGCTCTATCATCTTCTTTTAACTTTAGTTTATCCACTATCTCTATTAGTTTTTCATACTCAGCCATTTTCAAAGATTCAAATTAGTAATATAGTTTAGTAATAGATATGTGTACTAGATATTTGTAAATGAAATATTGTACAATAAATACTTATTATTGCTCAAATAGTAATTACAGGTAATAGTAGATATATATTTTGTGCGAAACAATTGAGGTTATGAGGTATCTTACGTTATTCTTGGTACTTTGTCTAGTTCGTAATGTAATACTTTACTGATCAATTATGTGATTATGTATTTCTAGTATCTCCACTTGCAATGTAAAAGTTTATTGCAACAAATAATTCACAATTATGTGAGCCTTATTAGTCTGTTAAATAGTGATCAATGTATCAATAGTATCAAAATAGTTCAATGTGCTCAAAGTATATATATATACAATCAATCTTGTCACAATCTCAAATCAAAATATATCCCATAGTGTATCAAGTGTGTAGTGTAGTGTTGATAATAATAAAAAATAGGTTGAAATAAGAAGTAAATAAATATATATTAATAAGTAATTAGACAAACATAAATACACTATAGATACTAAACAGTCTGCTTTAAAGAGACATTACAAGATAGTAGAAATAGTAGACAAAAGAATTACAATGAGAAATAACTATGACGCAAAAGAAAATTCAACAGATGTAAACAAGACAATATCAATACAAGAGTTTAACAATATAATAGATACTTGACGAAATACAAACTTAACTAATACAGCTATACGATCAAGTATTTACTTTATCTAAAGAGTCCCTACCAATACCTGGATGCTGACTTTGAAAAAAATATAAATGCTCAGACTCAATAGATAATTAAATTTAGTCCCTAAAGTCAAATGTATATATAAATACAAATGTAAACAATGAAAAAAATTGTGGTGTAGTTCAAGAGAACTAATCAATACTGATAATACTAAGGGTAATTAAAGTTACTTCCCTTAAATATTCACTTGATGCTTGACTTGTACATAAAGTTCCGGTGATGCTCCACATAAAATATGTCCACAGTACAGTTCATAAGTAATCCACTTGCTAAATCCACAGCACAACGGTACAGTTCATAAGTAATCCACTTGTTAAATCCACAGTACAATGTTACAGTTCATAAGTAATCCACTTGTTAAATCCACAGTACAATGTTACAGTTCATAAGTAATCCACTTGTTAAATTCACAGTACAATGGTACAGTTCATAAGTAATCCACTTGTTAAATCCACAGTACAATGGTACAGTTCATAAGTAATCCAATAAATACTTCAGATGTTTGACAGGTAATCCATTTTCATACAGTTGCTGAAACAAATATAAATAACTAAAAATGACCTTAGGTAGTGACGACAAGAGAGGTCTAAGAGTGAGAGCGCTCTCTTATTAAATGTGCTGTTAGACAGCGACAATAGGAGTGTGTCATTAGAATTATGACGAGCACTCGATGTAGATGATTCTTGAATATGTCAGCTACTTCGACTGACCATATATCAGCTGTCTTCAAACGATGACTTGAATGACTTGTAGTACTAGATTTTCACCCACACCGGTTGTAGTATCACGGTTGTCTTAGTTTCACCCACACAGGTTGTCTCAGCATATCATGTTAAAGTGACTTTGAACAATGCTGTCATAAATGTCGTTTTCGGCCGCTTCTGACACCAAGAAATGCTGTTTGCTGACACTTCTGACACCAAAAATGTCACCGCGTTATTTTATATGTTATGAATGTGGCTGTGGTTATCAATGTAGGCGTGGTGGTGACATTGGGTTCTTGTTACAAATCACTGAATAATGAAATGACGCTGGGTGTAGCAGACAATAAGTTTAATATAACACCACATAGTGAATACACCATACAATTCGACCCAGGAATGGTCAGTATTAATCCAACAGTAATATACGAATATCACAACTTAGTACTTATTCTATAACCAACTACTTTAAACATCTAACTCTACTGCTTATATCTTAAGTGACTCAATACAAGTGCTTGCTACAAGATCTCTATGTGGACTGCCTTTAACTCTCTGGTTCACCTAAGGTCAAAAGTGTTCACCTTAGTGCAACATGGGTTGTGAATAAGATTCACAATATGGAATTAACATACACAATACAGAATTAGGGTTTCTACTCTATGGCACCAACTTTGAGGTGGTGACAGTTAGGTCAGAAATAAAGAGGCATATAAAGCCCCAAAAAAGAGGCAAAGAAAAGAGGCCTAAGGCCCAAGGATTCCTATGATGATGATAAAGCTAAAATTGAATAGCGCAAATTCTGAGGTTTCCTTTAAAAAAAAAATAGAATATAGACAAGACAGCATGTATAAACTGATTGGATACAATTTTTAAGCACAAAGAAGTCCCAGTGTATGAAATACGGGATCCTTTAGTGTTCTCGCAGTTAATTATTTGACCCCTTCACCAGAAAAAAAAAAGTTTACTAACATCGCTCCCAAACAAACAAAATGCCCCCACCCCCAAAAAAATCTCGCTCTCTCTGTATATATATATATATATATATATATATATATATATATATATATATATATATATATATATATATAAATTCCCAAAACAAATGAAGTGATTGAAGCACCTACCCCCCCCCACTCCCCCACCAAAAAAAAAAAAAAAAACGCAAAAAAAAAAAAAAAAAGAAAAAACAACCCCATGAATGTGAAGGGTTTAAGCCTTAAGGCCAACCAGATACCGACCCAGGTCCCATCAAATCTGCACATCGCCAGAGATTTGTAATTAGCAATTACTTCCGCGATTACATAGGCGTATGCTTAAGACAGTGCCCGAAGGGGCTTGTCACGTTTGAGAATGAGTATATGATTTAAAAAAAAAAAAGAGTCAAGAAAGAAGTTTCTAGATTCCAGAGACTGAGCACGACAAGAATGAGGAGAGGGTGGGGGGTGGGAGGTTAGGATCAGGTCGATAATGACACACAGACTCGTGTGAGGATTGTTCTAGAAAGGCTGTTGCTACGGGGTAGAATATATCATCCATTGATAATGAGGTTGTAGACTCAGAAAAAATTGGAGGTTCTCACTCTGTCGTACAGTGTCTTGTGTGATGCTATGCAGTGTCATAGTTCGTGTGTGCCATCGTATAACTGAGAATTGTTTGTTGGATATCAAATGTAAACGCAGAGTTAGTGAGCTAGTGATGTCTATGTGAAATAAATAATTTCAAAAAATGCGATGACAAAAGAATGGTATTAAATTAAACATCCAATTAGTATTTTACATGCTTGTGCATCCAATGAAAAACATAACAATTAATAAATCAATAAATAAATAAATAAATAAAACAGTTTCAACAAACGAAAAAAAATAAAGGAGAGAACGAAACGAAAGTAAAAAAAAATAAAAAAAATGCAATGATGTCATGAAGGAAAGATAAAAAAAGATAAGAACATATCTAAAAGTGAGGAAAAGGAAAGACAATGGTAAAGGAAAGACAACTAAAGACAAGAAATAATTAAGACAACATAGTGACTTACCCTTGGGAGTCCGAATACGATTGGGCACTTTGAAATCTGACAAAGAAAAGAAAAAATACAATAGATCAAATTACGAACATCAAATTTAGCGTGAATGAGATTTGATCCCTAAAAAAGATGTACATTAAAAGTACACACCATGCATTTAGTTACTGACCTGCTGGAAATGCTTTATTATTACTGTTCAAGTAAATAACATGTAAATTTTAATCTTAGTCACCTAATTAAACTGTAGGTAACAGCTTATATAAAACAATTTGGTATACCTTTGAGTTTTTATTACTTTATTTTTACTATCTATTTCAACAAGAACACACGAGACAGAAAAGTTAAGACAGACATGCCAATGATGATCCAAACTAATTGCTACAGCTACACTTTGTATAAGCAATGCTTTTGTTTTTAAAAAGTATTTTCAAAATGTTTATCTTGTATTATTTATGATTATAACGATTTTAGTTTAGACCAGTATTTCCCGAACTTTTTCCTTAACGGAACACTTCGCACATTCTGCGTATTTAGAGGAACACTTTGCCTATTTTTAGAAAGATTAATTCACAAGGTGGTCTACTAGTTAATTATTCCTTAGATCTAGTTCTCTGAACACTAGAGTTCAAAGAAACACAGTTACGGAAATTAAAAGAAACCTTGACAATAAGAATTAGAATTGAGATGTATTTTCTTCTTTTCATGATTAACATTTTGTTGGTGAGTAGCTTTATGACTAAGACTAAGACTGCTTTCCTTATGGAAATTTGTTGTGATTACAAGGACTTTTTTCTCATATAAAGACAACACAACAGAAACATACACATGAATATAAGAGGCAGAACTTCAAGAGTTCATTCAGCGACTCCACACAGGCGTTTTACTTTAGTTAATATTAAGTTATTATTCGGTAACAATAGATCAGCTCCCAATTGATCATTCGGTCAAATTAAGCCAGTAATCATTTAGCCAAGGTAGGTTGATAGTTAAAGAATACTAAATAGATACATGAAATTCGTGATAAATAACAAAATATAAATTTAAAATAAAAACAATGCATTTCATATAAGACAAATGATTACACATTCACACACACACACACAATTTCATTATCAACATGAAAGCAGTGTCAATAGCCAGCGAAGATAAGAAATCTTATTATTATCTTGTCTTATTTTAAAAGTGAATCCAGATCTACAACAGCAATAATTGCGACAGGCGCGCTCATGACGTCTGCTTGTTTTATGGCACCATCTTTCGTTTCTGCCATAAAATTAGGGAAA
The DNA here is from genome assembly GCF_947242115.1 of Biomphalaria glabrata. Taxonomy (NCBI): domain Eukaryota; kingdom Metazoa; phylum Mollusca; class Gastropoda; family Planorbidae; genus Biomphalaria; species Biomphalaria glabrata. Next base: position 9,180,139 of record NC_074720.1, read on the forward strand.
ACAGTCGCTCAGCTTTCCAAAGTTTTAAAAAAAAGGAAACAAACAACAAGGGGTGTAACTCACAGGTGAAACTTTTACATGGTATTGCTGATGCCAAACAATTATCGGTCTTAGGACAATTTAATTTATTTGTGACACGGAGGTCAAGGGCTGCATTTCCACAGAAATCGTCTTGTCCAATGGAATCAAACCTCTCCGGGTTATATAATAATAATAATAATAATACCTTCAATAGCCTTAACATTCCTAAGAAGAGTTTCGCTGCCTGTCATAGGGCAGTACTGCTGCAGACCTGCAACATCACCTGAGATGAGCTCCAATTGGTAACAAGACTGGAAGGATTAGTCCTCGCGTAAAGCCTTAGCGAGAAGCTCTACCGTTAGGCCTAGTGCCTCATAGCTCCCATAAAGGTCAATTGACTCTGCAGACACACTTCCCCGCAGCTATCGGAGCTGCGGAGACTCTTGCAAGTCTTAAAGCAGTAATGCTGCAGACCTGCCACATCACCAGAAAACTCCTCAGTTGAAACTGAGAAAGGGACTACAATGAATTTTGTTTCTCATTAACGAAACATTGGCATTGCCATAGAATGAATACTCGTTCGTTTCTAACATAATAATAATAATAATAATAATAATCATTATTATCTGTTAAGAAAATTTGTATTAGAATTGTGCTTTTTGAAGGGCTGGACAGCACCGCGTCATTGGCCAAATATATTCGCAATATATTTTGCAGATATCGTATTCCTATCTTTAGATTCGAATCTTATTTGGACTCGTGCATTCATCGCTTAGAATAGGTTGAAAAGATGTTTGGTCACTCCTCCCCCCCTCCACTCACACTACAACCTATTTGACCATCCTATCGTTACAACATCCGCGACTCGCAAGCGTAGTTTTACGCACTTACGCTGCTTTTTAATATCCCACTAATCAAAAACCTTGACAAACTAGATCAAGACCGACACAGTCTCAAGGAGGTCACGGCTTGATAAATCTTGCACTTCATAACGAGGGCTATGACTTCACTTCCGGCCTCCAATCAACGGACGATAAAATGCTTCTGTCTTTGAAGCTTTCGGTCCAACACTTACATTTTATAACCCTGGGTGGGATACTTTGGTCTGCAGCGTACCGACTTCAAAGATTTGAACCCAAGCACTAAAGATAACAACAGGAAAGGAAATATGTGAGTCGCAAAATGGCCACTTGTATAGAAGTGCGAACTATTAGGCGAGCCCATGAGACACGAAAGCATAAAATTTTAATTTTGTGATCAAAAACATCTTTGTGCAAAGCATAATTATAGTTTTAGGATCTATAGGTCATTATAGACTGACAATTATTTTAATTGTTCACCTTCAGTTCTAAAACGAACGGTTATGGTTCTTGTCGTAGAGTAGTTTTATTTGACCGAAGAGCCATATTCTGTAGAGACATGGATGATGGACCGGTTGTCAGAGGCGGAGACGCATGCCGTTGGAAGCATTTTATAAGTAGAGGGTTGCTCATTTCCTTAACACATAGAGCTATGTCTCCCTATCTCTCTCTATATATAGTTCGGTCTAGCGCCAATATAGGAGATGTTACTGTACATACTGAAAACTAGGTATATGTTTAGTTTTCATATGATTATGTTAACTCATATAGATTGTGTGACAGAAAATAAGCTAATTTACAGTAAGGGGTAGAGAGAAAAAAATACGATATAAGAGATGGCGGTTAGACACGTACAAAACTAGACTACTAAGATTGAAGTTATCCGTTGGACGACGATATCAGCATTGTCACCCCTCTGTCCATCCATGACGGTATGAACACATCACAGGTTTTTAGAAAAAAACTATCCCATAAATAAATTCCTTGGCCCGTGATAGAGACACCTTTTCGATTCCACAAGATATACAATGATAAAGCAAAGGTTAGGAATAGACAATCAAAAACACTCAAACCAGAGTTTCGAAAAGAACAAAAGTCATAACTTTCTGAAGTCTTCAGGTCGTTTGTAACTAAGTTCTCCTTTCAGATCTTACGATCTATAAGGCATATAATGTAAAGGTTTCTGTGGCCCACGGTTAACGAGAGTGTCATGTGACCAGCACAACGACCAACCGCATTTACTCTCTCCAACTAATGTCCGGTACCCGTTAAAGCTGGGTGGACTCAGGGGCGCCCAAAGATACAGGAATTACACCAGGATTCGAACCCCTGACATCGGTTCTGTCGTTGGTAAAGGAAACGAAACAAACAACAATTTGTTTACTTTTTTTTTTTTAGGTATTTTCCCAAGTAGATAACTTGTAATTTATGTACACCTCCCTCCACCCCCTTAACTCCCTAAACCCAAATGATAAACGTAATAAGGAAATCCATAAATCATTGTCTGGTCATTTGTGCAAAACTAAGGCTCAGTCATAACAACAATAGAGCCAAATAATTTGTCGCCGGCTCCCAAAGATAAACCAACATATTTAATCAAAAACAAGTTTTTAATTCATTATTTTTTTTTTTTTACCATTGTTGTTCCTAAGCCAGTGAAGCAGCCAACTCAATTTATGTCTTAATTCATCAATACTTCAGCAGGAACTACAGCCGAGGATCATTTATAATTATCCGTAACACTCGTTGCATTTGCCTATATTTTTATTTATGGAGGGGAATGGGAAGCATAGAAGTGCGCGGGTGTGTGTGTAGAAAGAGGAGAGAGAGGGAGAGACAGGGAGAAAGATAGAAAATGAAGGAACAAACAAGAAGAAGCGGAACTACAAGCATTAAATGAAAACAAAAAGGCGTATCCTAAAGAATGATCCTCGGATCATAGATACAGAAGAAGAAATATTAAATGAAAACTAAAAGGCGTATCCTAAAGAATGATCCTCGGATCATAGATACAGAAGAAGAAATATTAAATGAAAACTAAAAGGCGTATCCTAAAGAATGATCCTCTGATCATAGAAACAGAAGAGAAAGTGGAAGCATTAAATAAAAACTAAAGGCGTATCCTAAGGAATGATCCTCTGATCCTAGAAAAAGAACTGGAAGTGGAGGTCACGTTGAGCTAACCCTTGTCAACTATTAGTCAAGTAACGTTCCCCCTTTCAGACCTTGTCATCTGTTGGGCAGATGCTGTTATGATCATCTGTTTCCATGGCCAGGCAACCGCCTTTACTTTCCCCAACTAGGGACAATTACCCATATTAGAGTTGGGTGACTTGGCGGCGCACTAAAAATCCCGTAATTCAAAATCCAAGTCTTTACCCAGATTTGAACTCCAGGTTCGAAAGCCAAGCGCCCCTCCCCCCCCCCACTTTTGTAAACTACTGGTAAGACATAACGCCCATACACGCGATTCTAAGCCTCTATCATAAGCCTCAATGCCTCTATCATAAGCCTCAATGCCTCTATCATAAGCCTCAATGCCTCTATCATAAGCCTCAATGCCTCTATCATAAGCCTCAATGCCTCTATCATAAGCCTCAATGCCTCTATCATAAGCCTCAATGCCTCTATCATAAGCCTCAACGCCTCTACCATAAGCCACAATGCGTCTACCATAGGCCTCAATGCCTCTATCATAAGCCTCAATGCCTCTATCATAAGCCTCAATGCCTCTATCATAAGCCTCAATGCCTCTATCATAAGCCTCAATGCCTCTATCATAAGCCTCAATGCCTCTATCATAAGCCTCAATGCCTCTATCATAAGCCTCAACGCCTCTACCATAAGCCACAATGCGTCTACCATAGGCCTCAATGCCTCTATCATAAGCCTCAATGCCTCTATCATAAGCCTCAATGCCTCTATCATAAGCCTCAATGCCTCTATCATAAGCCTCAATGCCTCTATCATAAGCCTCAATGCCTCTATCATAAGCCTCAACGCCTCTACCATAAGCCACAATGCGTCTACCATAGGCCTCAATGCCTATATCATAAGCTTCAATGCCTCTATCATAAGCCTCAATGCCTCTATCATAAGCCTCAATGCCTCTATCATAAGCCTCAATGCCTCTATCATAAGCCTCAATGCCTCTATCATAAGCCTCAATGCCTCTATCATAAGCCTCAATGCCTCTATCATAAGCCTCAACGCCTCTACCATAAGCCACAATGCGTCTACCATAGGCCTCAATGCCTCTATCATAAGCCTCAATGCCTCTATCATAAGCCTCAATGCCTCTATCATAAGCCTCAATGCCTCTATCATAAGCCTCAATGCCTCTATCATAAGCCTCAATGCCTCTATCATAAGCCTCAATGCCTCTATCATAAGCCTCAACGCCTCTACCATAAGCCACAATGCGTCTACCATAGGCCTCAATGCCTATATCATAAGCTTCAATGCCTCTACCATAAGCCTCAATGCCTATATCATAAGCCTCAATGCCTCTACCATAAGCCTCAATGCCTATATCATAAGCCTCAATGCCTCTACCATAAGCCTCAATGCCTCTACCATAAGCCTCAATGCCTATATAATAAGCCTCAATGCCTCTATCATAAGCCTCAATGCCTCTATCATAAGCCTCAATGATACATTATCTTCTCATGAAAGTTGTATACGTTTGTAAGAAAAAGTACTCCCTCCCCCTTTTTTTTTCAGTCCTTGCGATCTATAGGGCAGATGACGTGAATGGTCGACAGTTAAGGGTGTCATGTTGCACCTTTACTTTCCCCAACTAATGTCAGGTACCCATTACTGTTAGGTAGACTCAGGGTCGTCCTTAAAAGCCGACCTTCAAAATCCCAGTCTTAACCGACATTCGAACCCGAGATTCCTCGGCTCGCAAGCCAAGCGCACTACCACTCGGCCAACACGCCCCATTGTACGAAAAACAAAAAATATCTTAAAATGTATTAAAGACTATGATTGAGCTCTATAATATTTTTCCTCAATAGGTTATGCTTCCTCAATGTTTACTATAACAACTTCCGCTTTCACTTTCGATAGAAAACCAAAATATCGTGGGTCATGTGATCTTCTCCTAAGAAACGAACATTACTTCTTAAAGTTTCTTGGCCTAATTACGTCAGGTTCATGGACATAAGTTTACGATATTGCAAGCTCGAATATAAACACTAACCTTGATTTAAACGTGTTTCGACAAATGCGCTTCACTTCTGACACCAATGTTTTATTGTTACAGAATCATTACACGCAAAACCAAAATTCAAACCAGCAGAGATGAAGTTAAAAGAGCTACTCCAAGCTGGCTCCATGTGGCGTTAGTTAGGCAGAAAACTTGTGAAACCATTGCCACATGGGTGTTAGCGGTGGAAATGATGCCGCCAAATCTTCGACACTTAAAGTGTTAATTGGTAATATCTGTCTTACCTTCTTCCCGCCCATTTATTTTTTACCTGATCTATGAAGGTCATAAATCTAGCAGACGTCTCATGACTCAAAGAAAAGTTGTTAAAAAATTAAGTGAGAGGAACTGTTAGTTCTGAAGATAAGGGGAAAAAACGATTTTCATAAATCTTGTATTATTATCATATTACTTATTACTCTTGATCAAATGGCACAATAAATCTCCAGATGTTTTGATAAATTGAATCAAATAGCTTTTGTTAAAGGGCATTTTCATAATTAAGTTAATCACAATAATCTGCTCTTTATTTGCAATTAATCTGTTTGTGTTTACATTTAAAGGACATCTCTTTAAAAAGGTAAATCAATATGGTAAAATTTGGGGTGATGAAATTCATCTTAGAATTCGGAGTAACTATTTAAGGACACTAATTGCAAAGCAAAAAT